>NC_085140.1:447554684-447592184 GCF_024139115.2 Armigeres subalbatus
GTTGAAAGTTCAAAACGCAGAAATTTAACTGCTCTGGCATTAAATCAAAAGCTACTCTGCCACGTTCCCCACGTTGTTGCTGAGGCTACTGCTGTGTTGCAGACTGGAAAATTCCTCCGAGACTATATCCCCGTCGGATTTTCGTCCGTCTGGTTGCGCGGATTTTCTCAGGCTTGCAAGAAGACGAGAAAAATCAAAGTCAAGAGAAAATGCATTAAGCTTCTTTCCATGTCGTACAACTTTTGCCATTTCCTTGAGTGTGTTGAACAGGAAAAGGGATTCCACTCTGGAGTCGAGTTTCTAGGCAGCAGGTTTCGGTGGAAAAGGTAGAAAGGATGAAAATCTCGAGCTGCTCTGCAGCCAATTTGTGTGACAAAAGTGCAGTCAACTCATGGCTGACTCGCTAACCAGCTGTTCAGGGCTTTCGCTGCCGACGTCGTCGCCGATATATTTTAATTGTTTCGGTTCTGCCGAACGTAGCGTGTTTGGATAACTTCTGATCCCGTTTCGCGCCCACTCAGCACCGAACGGGCGGCATTGCATTGTCTGGCACGGTATGATGCATTTTTGCAGTGTGCAATGTGCCAATGTTGAGAGACGACGGACGGGCATGTCTAAAATGACACGCTGCCGACGGACGTAGAGCTGCATTGTGAAAACTGCTGCAGTAGCATTACAATAACTAGTTATGCGCTCGGTTCAGGTCTACAGGATGCGCCAATTGAAATAGGAACTAAGGATAAAAGCTAAATTACTGTTTTGGCTTGTTGATCAAAGCTGTCTTCAAGTCTTAGTATTGGCTCTGCTACTTAAACTATTGATTTTTTTTTGTGTGTAACGGTTCAAAGAACACTATTTGATATGATTCGTATACACGAATTTCGCCCTTAACAAATGTTTAATAGGTCAAACGGGACGAATTAAAAATGTATGTAAGAAGCAGACTGTAGGCAGACCGGAACTATATGTCTGCATGGTTGCTTTGTTTACCTTCGGGAAGCTAAGTGCGGTTCTAATGCAGCAGCAACCATCTAATAGTAGGCCAAGCATAATTTACCTTGCGCGGGTTGCTACGACGAGGAAACAGTGCGGATTGTTGTCATTCAACGAAATTGAATTAGGTTTCTTTGGCTCGTAGAAACTGGGGTACTCACCTGGAAGAGAAACAAAAAATGTAGCCGGTTGTAGATTGGATTAGGATAATAGCGATGAAGCTTAGTCAGCATAATCGTGAGCTTATCGTGTTTGCGGTTTGAGAGGAGGAGGTGACGGTGGATCATAATGCTTGCGGGTGCAATTTTCCAATTAGTCTCAACATATGAATTGAGGTTGATTCGTCATGCGAACTTATGATTGTGTTGGAGGAAAGCGAAAGCTCGAACTTGCGACGATTAACGATGCACGATTTATGATTCACTACGCGGTCATGTTTGTTCGTTCAGTTTTTTTGCGGTCGGCGGTAACCGACGGTAGCATTTTATTCAGCTCATTTAAATAAATTAAATTTGTATCGGATCATATAGCTCGAGCTATAATTAGCTTAATTGAAAGTGTCTTGATGAATTGGAAACGATTTAAATTCGCCTTTTTTCTGTTTTTTACTTGTTGCAAGCTGCAAATTATTTCTACTTTAAAAACAGAAATAGGTCGTTACGTCCTCATAATTGATTATTTAGATACATTGAATTCTCGAAAAGCATGTGTTGGCATTGTCATTCTACTATCAATTTTCCATGCCATCATCTCTTGAGACACCGATGACATAGAAACCATAAAATATCTTGCCATTCTCCGGCGTTGTCACTTCGCATAAATCACAGCTTTTGCACTAACGCTTCCAATGGATGTTTCCTCGTCGTATAGCAAAATTCTGTTCGTGATAGCCTCCCGACAACAATCATCCGCTCGGATGGTCCAACAAACCGGAATGGGGTCATCTGTGTTTACCATCGGAATTAGATATGTTCAAGCAATTGCTGCCGCCGGTTCGTAGAATATGGTCAACTACGCTGGGGTTATTCTCTGTTACACGCGCGGATAAAAGTCAATTGTCTTTATCGCATTGTGCGATCTGAGTAGGCGACCCATGACAACGGAATCGATCACGCGGAAATGATCACTCGTGCATCGATCGACGGGCCAACCATGTTTTACAACATGATTGTCTGAGATGACGACTGTACAAATGAAGTGTAAGTCGAAACTAATATTTAGCCATGAAATTGCGATAAACTGTCAGGCATGGTTTAGCATGTTGTGATAAAATCTTGTTTAATTCACACCTGAAGAGGTTAATATTTAAACCTTATGCAGACATCTACATCTACTGGTTGGTATGCAGCAAACCTGCTCCGTTATAAAAAGCTAATAAATGCCATTCCCACACCATCCTCTATTACATCATGTAAATCAGTGTCTACAAGTTGCAGTTACGGTTCGTTACCCCTCAAAGGCAGCGCATCTTGAAGCAAGCCTTTGACATTATCACTCTGTCCTTCTTCAAATAGTTTCCGATGATTCTGTTAGATCGGTCGTCATCCTCTTTCAACACTGTCCACCCCATGAACCCTTTTGAATCCAACTGGGAGCTTTCGATTGTATCAGGCCATCCGTTCTAAAGCCTGAGGACATACCAACATGAAGTGACACAGATGGGATGCACTTATATTTGCACTGCAGCGACGAGAGGCAAGCCGCCCTGCTGACAGGACATCGAATGAGGCAAAAAAAATACACTGCACAGGTATGGGTTTTGCTGGATTTGTCTGGACTGCAGGGTGTCTAGTCTGACCGTTGTCCACCAACCCTAACCCAGCCCTAGGTCGCTGATTTGATGCATCGGAACATCCAAACCCAAGTGCCATCGAGATAGCAATCTGTTGTGACTAGTTTCAGCGCACTGAGTCCTCTCTACCCAACAGAATGGAAGGACCAGGGGAAAAAGTTATAATTGAAATGTGTGTTTTGATTGAACTTCATTCGGTTGATGGCACCACCATCATCCGATAAGTCCGGCTCCGATACTGTGACAGAAAGAAAGTGAAAGTTCCAGTCCATAGACTGGGTGTGGTGCTGGAAATAGAACGAAGGCATTGTGGGAAACCGCGGTGTCGGACGGATGAGTGCAGCAGACTACCTTCTTATGTGGTTGGTTCAACTTTGTCTGGTTTGGTGATGATATTTATAAATTCTTTTACTTCGAAAACTTTAGAACAATACTAAACAGTAATAGGAAAAGCTCCAAGTTTGATTGAGTACACAATAAATAGATTATTTATTAGGCTTTTGTTTTCAAAGATTTTCTTGAACATTCTGTTATCTTCGGACGAGATTTTCGTGAAATTTTGTTTCGACTTTGTTGTTTAACTTCATCTTCATTGTTGTCGTAACGTCTCCACTGGGATATTGCTGCAGTTCCATATATCATGTGGCTAAGACAATACTTTAATCTAAGGAAGTCAATACTAGGATACAAAATTCGACATGAAACATTGGATTTTTTAGCTTAGCTTGGTTTGACCGTTAGTACACTCAACTAGTGACTGTGAGATTTTCTAATCAGAGTAAGAACCTACCAAACCTGTATAAGAACTGGGCATATGCGAAATTATTTGATACTCATACAAATGAAAGCTCACAAACAAATATTGTAGGAAAAGCTAGCAAAATTGTAAGGTCTCATACTCTCATACAATATTTGTATAAGAATCTAGCATTTTCGCATATGCCCAGTAAAGGTTTTGGTAGGTTATTAATCAGAATTGTCAGGGTTAATAACGCCTGCTTCTATTTTCTCTATTTTGAACATCTTACCAAAAATTCTCGAACATTTTACCACCTCATTAAGTTACCTTGATGGTAATGTGGTTAATCCGGTCCAACCAGTTAAGGCAGCGGTTCTCAACCTGGGGTACATGTACCCTCATTCCTTCGCGAAGCACAGGGTACCTCGGATAAAAATGCGTAATGGCGGAGTAGTACAATTCCAACAAAACATATTGATAATGTTGGATAATTTTATTCTTAATTTCAAAACTTATAAACTGTCTTGTACATAACGTAGTGATCAGTAAATCAAAGCTAATAGAATCCTGCCCTCCACAACCAAGGGATATGGAACAAAACATCGAACGAATGGACACATTCAAAAGAAAAATCTTCTATGCAATCTACCAGATCGATGCTTCTTAACTAAAATCTAGAATTCGAATTTTCGGAAGCCTTCGATTGAGAGGCATAAAGGCTTATTTTCGAAAAGGTCGATTATTTCGTTAAATTTGTAAGAGGATTAGAAGCATCTTTCTACGCTTCTCGGAAGCGTTCTTCCAAGCTGCTCGAAGCCCGCCTTTCAAGAAGCTTCGTATTAAATATTCAAGGGATTCCAAAGCAAGCCGTCGAAGTATTTTGAAACAAATCGCCAAGGAATCCCGAAGCAAATCTCCGAATGGTTCCGAAACAAATCCTTGAACGACTCCGGATGAATTCCGAAGAAAATCAACGCGAGATTCTAAAGACAATCCTCTATGGAGTATGAAGGGTATCACCCACAGATTCCCGATGGTATCCCACCAAAGGGTTCGAGGGTATCGACACCAAAACGAATCTAGTGTGAATTCTTCTGGATTCCGTTTGGAATACTTCGATGATTCTGAAAGAAATTCTTCAAAGGTTCCAGTGAGAGTTCTTCTCGGATTCTGATGGGAATTCTCTCGGATTCTGATGAGAATCCTCCTCGAACGCTGATGGGAATTGTGGAGATTATCAAGCTGCAAGGCAAGCGGAAGTCTACTGATAAATTGTCACTCCAGTCCATGATGGTTAATACATGTTTTGATGCTGGCGAAGTATCACGATTGCTTCGATTGATATTTTGGTAGCTCTCCGTTGTTGTTCCTATCTGTAAACATCTTATAGGGGAAAATACGGTTTTGTTCTATTATTGTAAGGGGGTTTTTGTCGACCGAATTTTATGAAATTTGGCACAAATTCTTGATATGCAAAGAATGTTTCGGCTAAATTTAAGCTTAACCAGTCATAATAGATCAAAACCTGCCAAAGCCGTCATTCCCCCTAATATAAGTAAGTTGTGACGAGACGAGCGCATAGAGAAAACAGAACTGCGCAATAGAAATCCTATTCGACTAGATGCTGATGCCATATTAGAAATTTAGAGACAGTACTCGTCGATAGAAACCCTTCCGCTCGCTATGGAATATGAGCAAATCAAGCCACCTTCCTTTTCCGTCCCTCCCTCTCCATACGGGAGCATGGCAGATGGAAGTTCGTAAGATTTATACCATCACAAATATTGCCCTCCGCTCGCTTTCCAATCGAAATCTACAGGAACATTCTTCCTACCATCATTATCTTTCTTACACTTAATTGCACACAACATGCACCGTAAATGAATCAATTATTCATTTTTATATTATTAAAAGGCGGGATATAGTAAAACTAAAACTTGTCTATGGCATATCCTCGAAACACTTCGTCGAATCACATTTAGTCGAATCAAATTGTGTCAAAAGGACATAACCTCGAATGGACAAAAACAAGTCAAAACATTTTTTTATTCCAGGACAATTGGTCGAAAGGGCACTATGTCGAATGGTCATTTGATCTAATGGACATTTAGTCGAAAGCAGATTTTAGAATGAATAATCTAGGTACGTTTCGTCGAATGGATATTTAAAGAAAGAAACTTTAGTCAATAATAATTTAAAACTAATCTATTTATTGCGGTGTTTTCTAAAGTCACATAATTAATGCTCCAATAGAGACCAGAGAATGATGGGTTCTTATAAAGAGTAAATTGGAAAGCGGTGAATATTCCCGACAGGATATTGACTTTGGCGAACCCCTTTAACCAACTATGATGAATCAATACCACCTGGTCAAATGACATTTAGTAAAAATGAAATTTCGTTGATTGACACTACACAGGTCGAAAAGACGTTACATCGAATAAACAATGACGATTTATGGTTAGAAGTAAATTTTACTTAATAGATAATTATATGAATATTAAGTGAAAGAAAGAGTATCCATGAAAATCCATGAAATGTCAATCAATCAAATGTCCGAAAACCAACTACGATGAAGTATTGAAAAAAAAAACATTGATATGGTTTTTTGGCTCGTCCCAAAAAAGTTATAGAGTAGAGGATATTTTCACATCGGTGCCTAATATTTTGCTATTTCTGAACGTTTTAAATGTTTCTATAGTCCAGAGTTTCCGTTTGATCAAGCAAAATCCTCATTAGCTTCCGTATTCTACTGCTAATAGAACTTGCAAATTTAATAAAACATCCATAGACTAATTATCCATTTCAAGAGATTACCCTTTATTGACCTACTATGCAACTTCACTTGCAACATTCTACTGAATGCTCATTCCACCAAATGTTCCTTCAACCAAAATATCATTCGACGAACTAGCTCAAAGTCATTGTCAGGCATTAGGTCCGAGCTCAAATGACAGACAAAAAAGCCATTGTTGATGTAACTTCGTTTGAATCCGGCGTCTTTTAATTTTTGATTAAAAAATAAGCACACAACTGAACGAAGTACACTGATTTATGTCGAATAACTTCCGACAAAACGACTGGCCGTTTGGCCGAACAAACCACAAATAGATTTTTTTTATATTATTTATTATTACATTAACCAGAAACGTTCGAAAACTTATCCTTTGTGAGAATTTTCGGACATCAATTGAAAAATTTTATAATCGAAACAAGAATCGAAACTAGTTTGTGATGAGAAAAAAATCCTGATTAACCCACCTAGCGGTGTTGGTGCCTTTCTCGAGCAAAAATAACTTTAAAAATTTGAGTGAGTGTTTTTTAGCGTGTTTTCCGCGTAGAAAATAGTATTTCTGCCGTAACTTCTGATCCCATAGTCCAATCTGCCCAATTTTCAATAGCAAACAATGGGACAGGATTTTCAGTCGAATGGAATGCGAGTGATTCGGCCAACGCTAAATTTCAAACAGTGTGTCTTCAGAATTTTGTACACATACACATATACACACACATACATACATACACACAAACAAACATCACCTTAATTCGTCGAGGCTCGGAAGCCTCTTTCCAAGAGGCTCGGAAGCCTCCTTCCAAGAGGCTCGGAAGCCTCCTTCCAAGAGGCTCGGAAGCCTCCTTCCAAGAGGCTCGGAAGCCTCCTTCCAAGAGGCTCAAAAGCCTCCTTCCAAGAGGCTCGGAAGCCTCCTTCCAAGAGGCTCGGAAGCCTCCTTCCAAGAGGCCCGGAAGCCTCCTTCCAAGAGGCTCGGAAGCCTCCTTCCAAGAGGCTCGGAAGCCTCCTTCCAAGAGGCTCGGAAGCCTCCTTCCAAGAGGCTCGGAAGCCTCCTTCCAAGAGGCTCGGAAGCCTCCTTCCAAGAGGCTCGGAAGCCTCCTTCCAAGAGGCCTGGAAGCCTCCTTCCAAGAGGCTCGGAAGCCTCCTTCCAAGAGGCTCAAAGCCTCCTTCCAAGAGGCCTCAAGCCTCCTTCCAAGAGGCTCAGGAAGCCTCCTTCCAAGAGGCTCGGAAGCCTCCTTCCAAGAGGCTGGAAGCCTCCTTCCAAGAGGCTCGGAAGCCTCCTTCCAAGAGGCTCAGGCCTCCTTCCAAGAGGCTCAGAAGCCTCCTTCCAAGAGGCTCAGGCCTCCTTCCAAGAGGCTCCAGCCTCCTTCCAAGAGGCTCGGAAGCCTCCTTCCAAGAGGCCTGGAAGCCTCCTTCCAAGAGGCTCGGAAGCCTCCTTCCAAGAGGCTCAGAGCCTCCTTCCAAGAGGCTCGGAAGCCTCCTTCCAAGAGGCTCAAGCCTCCTTCCAAGAGGCTCGGAAGCCTCCTTCCAAGAGGCCTGGAAGCCTCCTTCCAAGAGGCTCGGAAGCCTCCTTCCAAGAGGCCTCAGAAGCCTCCTTCCAAGAGGCCTGGAAGCCTCCTTCCAAGAGGCTCAGAGCCTCCTTCCAAGAGGCCTCGGAAGCCCTCCAAGAGGCTCAGGAAGCCTCCTTCCAAGAGGCTCAGAAGCCTCCTCCTTCCAAGAGGCTCGGAAGCCTCCTTCCAAGAGGCTCGGAAGCCTCCTTCCAAGAGGCTCGGAAGCCTCCTTCCCAGGGGCTTGGAAGCCTCCTTCCAAGAGGCTCGGAAGCCTCCTTCCTAGAGGCTCAGAAGCCTTCTGCCAAGAGGCTCAGCCTCCTTCCAAGAGGCTCAGAAGCCTCGTTCCAAGAGGCTCAGAAGCCTCCTTCCAAGAGGCTCGGAAGCCTCCTTTCAAGAGGCTCGGAAGCCTCCTTTCAAGAGGCTCGGAAGCCTCCTTTCAAGAGGCTCGGAAGCCTCCTTTCAAGAGGCTCGGAAGCCTCCTTTCAAGAGGCTCGGAAGCCTCCTTTCAAGGGGCCTGGAAGCCTTCTTTCAAGAGGCCTGGAAGCCTCCTTTCAAGCGGCCCGGGAGCCTCCTTTCAAGAGGCTCGGAAGCCTCCTTTCAAGAGGCTCGGAAGCCTCCTTTCAAGAGGCTCGGAAGCCTCCTTTCAAGAGGCTCGGAAGCCTCCTTTCAAGATGCTCGGAAGCCTCCATTCAAGATGCTCGGTAGCCTCCATTCAAGATGCTCGGAAGCCTCCTTTCAAGATGCTCGGAAGCCTCCTTTTAAGAGGATCGGAAGCCTCTTTTCAAGAGGCTCAGATGCCTCCTTTCAAGAGGCTCGGAAGCTTCCTTTCAAGAGGCTCGGAAGCTTCCTTTCAAGAGGCTCGGAAACTTCCTTTCAAGAGGCTCGGATGCCTCCTTTCAAGAGGCTCGGAAGCTTCCTTTCAAGAGGCTCGGAAGCCTCCTCTCAAGAGGCTGGGAAACCTCCTCTCAAGAGGCTTGAAGCCTCCTCTCAAGAGGCTCGGAAGCCCTCTCTCAAGAGGCCTGAAGCCTCCTCTCAAGAGGCTCGGAAGCCTCCTCTCAAGAGGCTCAGAAGCCTCCTCCTCAAGAGGCCTGGAAGCCTCCTCTCAAGAGGCTCAGAAGCCTCCTCTCAAGAGGCCTGAAGCCTCCTCTCAAGAGGCTCGAAGCCTCCTCTCAAGAGGCCTGGAAGCCTCCTCTCAAGAGGCCTGGAAGCCTCCTCTCAAGAGGCCTGGAAGCCTCCTCTCAAGAGGCCTGGAAGCCTCCTCTCAAGAGGCCCGGAAGCCTCCTCTCAAGAGGCCTCGAAGCCTCCCTCTCAAGAGGCTCGGAAGCCTCCTCTCAAGAGGCCTGGAAGCCTCCTCTCAAGAGGCTCAGAAGCCTCCTCTCCAAGAGGCCTCAAGCCTCCTCTCAAGAGGCTCTGGAAGCCTCCTCAAGAGGCTCGGAAGCCTCCTCTCAAGAGGCCTGGAAGCCTCCTCCTCAAGAGGCCTGGAAGCCCTCTCAAGAGGCTCAGAAGCCTCCTCTCAAGAGGCCTCAAGCCTCCTCTCAAGAGGCTCAAGCCTCCTCTCAAGAGGCCTGAAGCCTCCTCTCAAGAGGCCTGGAAGCCTCCTCTCAAGAGGCCTCAAGCCTCCTCTCAAGAGGCTCAGGAAGCCTCCTCTCAAGAGGCCTGGAAGCCTCCTCTCAAGAGGCTCGGAAGCCTCCTCTCAAGAGGCTCAAGCCTCCTCTCAAGAGGCCTGGAAGCCTCCTCTCAAGAGGCCTGGAAGCCTCCTCAAGAGGCTCAGCCTCCTCTCAAGAGGCCTGGAAGCCTCCTCTCAAGAGGCTCGGAAGCCTCCTCTCAAGAGGCCTGAAGCCTCCTCTCAAGAGGCTCAGCCTCCCTCTCAAGAGGCTCAGCCTCCTCTCAAGAGGCCTGGAAGCCTCCTCTCAAGAGGCTCGGAAGCCTCCTTTCAAGAGGCTCAGGCCTCCTTTCAAGAGGCTCAGAAGCCTCCTTTCAAGAGGCCTGGAAGCCTCCTTTCAAGAGGCCTGGAAGCCTCCTTTCAAGAGGCTCAGAAGCCTCCTTTCAAGAGGCTCCAGCCTCTTTTCAAGAGGCGTGGAAGCCTCCTTTCAAGAGGCTCGGAAGCCTCCTTTCAAGAGGCTCGGAAGCCTCCTTTCAAGAGGCTCGGAAGCCTCCTTTCAAGAGGCTCGGAAGCCTCCTTTCAAGAGGCTCGGAAGCCTCCTTTCAAGAGGCTCGGAAGCCTCCATTCAAGATGCTCGGAAGCCTCCTTTCAAGATGCTCGGTAGCCTCCATTCAAGATGCTCGGTAGCCTCCATTGAAGATGCTCGGAAGCCTCCTTTCAAGATGCTCGGAAGCCTCCTTTCAAGAGGCTCGGAAGCTTCCTTTCAAGAGGCTCGGAAGCTTCCTTTCAAGAAGGCTTCCCTTTCAAGAGGCCTGGAAGCTTCCTTTCAAGAGGCCTCAGGAAGCCTCCTTTCAAGAGGCCTGATGCCTCCTTTCAAGAGGCTCAGGCCTCCTTTCAAGAGGCCTGGAAGCCTCCTTTCAAGAGGCCTGGAAGCCTCCCTCTCAAGAGGCCTGGAAGCCTCCTCTCAAGAGGCCTGGAAGCCTCCTCTCAAGAGGCTTGGAAGCCTCCTCTCAAGAGGCTCAGAAGCCTCCTCTCAAGAGGCTCAGGAAGCCTCCTCTCAAGAGGCCTGGAAGCCTCCTCTCAAGAGGCCTGGAAGCCTCCTCTCAAGAGGCCTGGAAGCCTCCTCTCAAGAGGCTCAGGAAGCCTCCTCTCAAGAGGCCTCGGAAGCCTCCTCTCAAGAGGCTCGGAAGCCTCCTCTCAAGAGGCCTGGAAAGCCTCCTCTCAAGAGGCCTGAAAGCCTCCTCTCAAGAGGCTCGGAAGCCTCCTTCAAGAGGCCTCAGAGCCTCCTTTCAAGAGGCTCAGATGCCTCCTTTCCAAGAGCTCAGAGCCTCCTTTCAAGAGGCTCAAAGGCCTTCCTTTCAAGAGGCTCAGAGCCTCCTTTCAAGAGCTCAAGCCTCCTTTCTCAAGAGGCTCAGAAGCCTCCTCTCAAGAGGCTGGAAGCCTCCTCAAGAGGCCTGGAAGCCTCCTCAAGAGGCCTGGAAGCCTCCTCTCAAGAGGCCTGGAAGCCTCCTCTCAAGAGGCTCGGAAGCCTCCTCAAGAGGCCTGGAAGCCTCCTCTCCAAGAGGCTCGGAAGCCTCCTCCAAGAGGCCTGGAAGCCTCCTCTCAAGAGGCTCAGGAAGCCTCCTCTCAAGAGGCTCCAGCCTCCTCTCAAGAGGCCTGGAAGCCTCCTCTCAAGAGGCTCAGAAGCCTCCTCTCAAGAGGCTGAAGCCTCCTCTCAAGAGGCTGAAGCCTCCTCTCAAGAGCCTCAAGAGGCCTCCCTCCTCTCAAGAGGCTCAGGCCTCCTCTCAAGAGGCTCAGGAAGCCTCCTCTCAAGAGGCCTGAAGCCTCCTCTCAAGAGGCTCTGGAAGCCTCCTCTCAAGAGGCTCCAAGCCTCCTCTCAAGAGGCTCAGGAAGCCTCCTCTCAAGAGGCCTCAAAGCCTCCTCTCAAGAGGCCTGGAAGCCCTCCTCAAGAGGCCTGGAAGCCTCCTCTCAAGAGGCCTCAGCCTCCTCCTCAAGAGGCTCAGGAAGCCTCCTCTCAAGAGGCCTGGAAGCCTCCTCTCAAGAGGCCTGGAAGCCTCCTCAAGAGGCTCAGAAGCCCTCCTCTCAAGAGGCCTGGAAGCCTCCCTCTCAAGAGGCCCGGAAGCCTCCTCAAGAGGCCTCAGCCTCCTCTCAAGAGGCCTCAAGCCTCCTCTCAAGAGGCTGAAGAGCCTCCTTTCAAGAGGCCTGAAGCCTCCTTTCAAGAGGCCTGGATGCCTCCTTCAAGAGGCCTGATGCCTCCTTTCAAGAGGCCTGGAAGCCTCCTTCAAGAGGCCTGGAAGCCTCCTTCAAGAGGCCTGGAAGCCTCCTTTCAAGAGGCCTGGAAGCCTCCTTTCAAGAGGCTCCGGAAGCCTCCCTCCTCAAGAGGCTCAGGAAGCCTCCTCTCAAGAGGCCTCAGAAGCCTCCTCTCAAGAGGCCTGGAAGCCTCCTCTCAAGAGGCTCGGAAGCCCTCTCTCAAGAGGCCTAAGCCTCCTCAAGAGGCCTCGGAAGCCTCCTCTCAAGAGGCTCAAGCCTCCTCTCAAGAGGCCTGGAAGCCTCCTCTCAAGAGGCTCAGAAGCCTCCTCTCAAGAGGCCTGGAAGCCTCCTCCAAGAGGCCTGGAAGCCTCCTCTCAAGAGGCCTGGAAGCCTCCTCTCAAGAGGCCAGAAGCCTCCTCTCAAGAGGCCTGGAAGCCTCCTCTCAAGAGGCTCAGGCCTCCTCTCAAGAGGCCTGGAAGCCTCCTCTCAAGAGGCCTGAAGCCTCCTCTCAAGAGGCTGGGAAGCCTCGCTATAAGAGGCTCAGAAGCCTCCTCTCAAGAGGCTGGAAGCCTCCTCTCAAGAGGCTCGGAAGCCTCCTCCTCAAGAGGCTCAGAAGCCTCCTCTCAAGAGGCTCAGGCCTCCTCTCCAAGAGGCTCGAAGCCGCCCCTCAAGAGGCTCGGAAGCCTCCTCTCAAGAGGCTCGGAAGCCTCCTCTCCAAGAGCTCGAAGCCTCCTCTCAAGAGGCCTGGAAGCCTCCTCTCAAGAGGCCTCAGAAGCCTCCTCTCAAGAGGCTCAGGCCTCCTCCTCAAGAGGCTCGGAAGCCTCCTCTCAAGAGGCTCGGAAGCCTCCTCAAGAGGCTCGGAAGCCTCCTCTCAAGAGGCTCGGAAGCCTCCTCTCAAGAGGCTCGAAAGCCTCCTCTCAAGAGGCTCGAAAGCCTCCTCTCAAGAGGCTCGGAAGCCTCCTCTCAAGAGGCTCGGAAGCCTCCTTTCAAGAGGCTCGGAAGCCTCCCCTCAAGAGGCTCGGAAGCCTCCCCTCAAGAGGCTCGGAAGCCTCCTCTCAAGAGGCTCGGAAACCTCCTTTCAAGAGGCTCGGAAGCCTCCCCTCAAGAGGCTCGGAACCTGAATATCGATTTTGACCAAATGTAATTTTCGGTCAAACCGTTTAATTAATTTATTTTAAAATAGTTTTCGGACCATCGAACACCTTTAGACCAACATGATGCAAAAGATCTACTCATTTCCATTAAAAACGGGACAACTCAAAAATTGAGTTAAAGATAGTACTTCAATAAAATGATGATTTCGTAAAAGTTAAGTCTTCTATCATTTTTTATGCGACTGATGAGAAACAATTCTAGTTTTTTATCTGGGTGCATTGTACACTAAACAGATTTATAGTTTTAGCGCAATCGTCATTTTAATGAAGTTGTATAGTTTACTCAATTTTTTTTATTGAAAATGAGTCAGATTCGACTCAACTTTGAGTAATTCATTTGTAGTGAGTATTATTTGAACGGAAACGATGCGATGCAGTCGTGTGTGGGCTTGATATGAAAAGTACTCGAATCGACATCCAACGTCATCTTGAAATCGAAGATGGTGGACCAAACTTCAAAATGGCGGCCATTATGACAAAATATTTGACCTGAAAGCATGCAATATAGATGTCTTTCGATCTAACTTAATGAGTAGATTAAAAAACCGATGTCCGACGCCATTTTGAAATCCAAAATGGTAGCTATATGGATCGATAGTTTGACCTTAAACCATGGAATTCCACAGATTTTTTTAAAATTTCCACAGAAAATTTAAAACAAATCTTCTCATGAAATTCGAGTCATTTTCAGCGAAAATTGAGCCGTTGGAGGTTGATTTTTTTGTTCATCAAAGTTACCTTTACTTAAACTAAAGAAACGAGCATTTGAAAGGAACACCTCAGGGTAAATTTCCATATGCCAGATTGAGACCATCAAAAATCAGCATGCGAGTAATTTACGGTAGCATGATGCGAACCTTTTTCGGTATATTTATAATAACGCATTAAAAAACAACAACAACCACCGCAAACTACTTCGTATAACCCATCAACCGTTGAAGTGTTCGCTGCGGCTAATGCCATCACTCCCATTATTATTAGCCACATCAACGTTTGCCAAACCAGGATGCTTCCATAGAACCATAGCTCCACACCTCCATCAGAACCACTTGAATCACGCAAAGAAACATCAGCCAGTCGGCGGAACCTCTTGAGAGCACAATCCATTTTCGACCAACATACCGACCGAAATCAGTGCTCTCCAAGTCCAAGTACCACCGAGGTCGAAAATCCTCTTCAAATCCGCCCAACCTTAAAAGCAAACTCGGACCGGCGGCGATAAGCCACCGGAGAATGATTCCCCGAAAAAGGTGTGTGCTGTTCACGTTTCACGGCGAATTACGCAAACTTTTGGATTGCGACTATGGTAGCGATGTGAGAGCGGAGGAGGAGGAACAAGAATAGGAGGACGACGTCCAGCCACTTCAAAAGTTACAACAGACAGAATGGCTCTCGAAGAGTTTGATGAATCCGAAAACAAAAATGTGGTGGCGTTGTGTTTGTTCGCATGTAGGTACTTCAAACGGAGAGTCCGATGATGTTCAATTCGTTGGGATGGACATGTGCTGGCGCACCGTGGAAAGAGGACAGGGAGGTATGGGACACAGATAATTGGTCCCTTCTGAAGCTTTGCCCAAAAACGCAACCCGCAGTGACTACGCAGTTGTGGATGTTCTTTTTGCTGTTTATTAAAGGTAGAATGGTGAGGGTGTAGTCATTGATAGGTCATAAAATTTATGATTCCAATATGGTCACGGGATCCGTCGTTCTGTATCCAGTTGTATTCGAAGAACAGACTCAGTGGGATGCATCATAATAACATAATACTGTTTCATCTTCTTCGGGTAGCTGGTGTCGTCGTTCGTAGAATTTTAATTCATTAATTAAGAGCAACCTCTTCTTGCTTCGTTCTTCTATTCACATGCCTTGGACTTCACTTGAGTGGTCAGTTTTCACGTTTCAACAGATACAATCACTACCAAGGATGATTCCTCTGATTAAAAATTATGATAATTTTCTAATTTCACTGGAGTGAGATTTTAACCGAGACGAGTGGCACTAAACTACTCCAATTCAATCTGAGAACAGCCTTCAACCAGACAGAGATCCATCCACTGGTCTTCCCCATGAATAAATAAGACTTGAAAGCTAAAGAATCTTCCTAGTCATCGTTTCTTCCTATGACTGAACAATGCGCTGGATTGTCCTCAAAAGATTTTTTATCGCTTCTTGATTTTTTATTAGCACGATTTGAATCGCCTGTTATTCCACATCTCTTCAGTAATTCACTTCGCGAACTTTTTTCCATTCTTCATCTTGATAGACGTTATCTCACCAGCTCCGAAATTTGCGTAGCCCTCGCTTCAATATCACATTCAACGAAAACCCACTTTCTATTCAAAACAATAACATCTCGACAGAATGCGGCAACGAAACAACAGCGACAAAACCGTTTCAACGTAGCGATTGGCCTAACCAACCCGTACGCGCCCGATACTATTCCAGCACTGACTGAATGAATGGACAAGCGAAGCAAACCCGCAGATTTGTCTAACCCAAAAGCTCGATTCTTGATTGCATGTGGCGGTGGCCCTAACTACCACTACACAACTGACTCTGGCTCTATCGCTAAGCATCTCCGCGTGAGTCCGACTGCGACTCCGACAGTCCTACAGACAGAGCCGCACCACTACACTACAGTTAGTTGAACTGCAACACCACATGACTGCCCACCCATCATCATGAGCTCGACGACTTCGAAAGAAAAAAGCTTCTCGATTTATGCTGGCCTTCGTTGTATAGAACCAAAACATGTTGCTGCTAAGTTGTGTTGTAGCTAAAGTGTGGAAGGGAAATTGAAAAAAAAACATACGACCACAACAGCAAATGAACAGTGGAGTTCAATGAAGCATGGTTTGTTGGATTCATTGACTATGGAAGAAATAAGTGGACAAGAATGGAGGAAATATTCATTCACGCTCCAAGTAGTTTCATGAAGGAGATTCATTCTGATCTTAGAGTTTATGCGAATGAATGTTGTGAGAGATGGAAAAGCTCGCCAATAACAGTAGGCCGGAATGATTCAGCATCCCACAGTGTGGCATGCTTCGATTTCCTGTTGGAACCAAACATCATTAAAATTTCCGCATGGTCGATTTTAGCTGATTTACAGTTTGTTTTGAATTTGGTCACGGCGAACTGCACTTGACCATCCGGCTTTGTACGAGTGGCCAACCAATAATGCAACGTTAGAAGGCCATAATTTAGAACAAAAAGCAAAAGAGATTCAATTCGAAGCGAATGGGCATAAATCACAAGAAACGTGCGTAGTTATGTGGTGGTATTGCTATTTAGTCTGATCATAAATTTTGGTAGAATTTTATAGGAATTGCAAATGCACCGGACTAGGTATATGTCTATCGGCCTTGTATCTCAAACGAAGACAACATTGCTGCTTCGCAGAAGAACACTTAGATTATGTTTATTATCATTTTCCAACCAAAAATCTAATAGTCCGACCGGATCCTGAACATATTTAGAAATCAAAACATATTTAGATAATGTATGCACAACATTACCTTAAGATTTTATATAACAGGAGAACTAAAAAATCTTCGAATCTTAGGAAATGTATATGACTAAAAAACCATTATACGTGCTACTGTAACTATCCCATGTACATAGAAATTACAGCAAACATGGGACAAATATGTATACGACAGCAGTAACGATCTTCAGTAATTTATAATTATGTATTATTGTAACGATATCTGGTTAAATTGTACGAATAATGTTCCAATTGTCCGACATTTCGGTTGTGTTTGGTACTTTGGTAGCCTTTTTCTGAGGAAATTAAGTTAACTAATTAAATTGTAAACTATTTTCCCCATAAGAAGGTCACCAAACACAGCCAAAACGTCGGGCAGTTGAAACATTATTGTTTGATCAACTTAGATTGTAAAGCTGAATTACATTACATATATTCACAGACAAACAGACATAACAGTTTGAACATTTTTCAAAAAAATCCATCGTCCAACTTCTCTACCACCATCTTGCGAGCATGTTGCATGAAACAATGTTTCGTATGACATTGTCACCAGAAAGCGCTGGAGTGAAATGTCAAACTCGAAGGATTACGACGCTAGCGCCTCTAGTCGTGTAACGCGCAATCGATCAAATTCAAATTGATCGTTGAAGTCATGGTCGATGGAAATTTCTCTAGTGTTACGTCTGTTTGTCTGTGATATATTCATCAGTTGAGACCATAGAGCTAATAATTATTATTATTTCTCTTAATTATGAATACTTTCTGCCGAACGCTGGTCCAGTGATAACTTTTTGAATTAGACAAATAAGAAAACCAGGATTTGTTACTGATGATCACTTGGGAGCATATGCAAGAGTTTTACATGAACTGCTTCCATAGTTCATAATTAAAGTTTTGACGTTTGATCTGGGATTTGATTTCGATTGTCCTTCAGAGCATGAGCATGATTGACCGCTCGCGGTATCACTGTCAATTGTCCTTCAGAAACGATGAAGTACTCTGCAGGGTCAAATATAACTGCAGAAAAAACGTCAAACCTTTCTTTTCTTTTTCACATGCCAAATTTGGTTCAACTTCATCGATTAGTACTCGAGTTATGCAGAAACTTTGGTTCCCTTTGTATGAGAGCCTCTCTTTTTAGAGGGAATACCTCTAATACCAACATAAGAGCCTTCCCAGCTCCTAAGAACTTCTCCAAACAAATTTCCACGCAGAGAGACAGAAATTTATTTGTATGTATATGGATTGTGAAATTCCTTCAAAATGATAAGAAATTGTGGCAACCGCTTCTGATTGGATGGATTATCATGGTTTCCTTTCCTGTTGATGTTTCGATTTAAAGTCCGGTGTATAATTTTTTAAAGTTTTATTGATGTAAGTTTTAATTTGCATTATTAGTTTCTCTGGAGGAAATTATGAAATGATGGAAATGATGATGCAATTACTCGCCCACTGCAAGCCGAATATACCTCTGCACTTGCCACGAGTTCATGCGGAACTTGTTGGAATTTTTGGGTTAAGTTCGAGAGGCCGTCCGTCTTGGTTAACGAGCTGCCAATGTGATAGATAGGAGAAAACAACTGATGGAATTTCTAATTGGATGTTTGGAAACGCGTTTTAAAGTTCATTTCCAATTCTAGCAGAATATTCAAGTTGAAGGTATAGGAATTGAGATGGAAACGGTATGGAAGTCCTTTTCCAGTTCTAGCGATTGTTAGAACATGAGAAATATAGAGAAAGATACAAAGTACGATAATGGAACGGACCTGGGATTGAACCCACGACCTCCTGCGTATGAGACAGAAGCAGTAGCCATATGACTACCAAGCCCTCTTAAAAATACATTTTTTTTCACAAATGATAAATTTTTTTCCACAAATCAATAAAGAGCAATAAAAAATAAAAAAAAATTACATTCCAATAAAATTGGTTTAATTTTCTATGAACTTTAAACAATTTAAAAAAAAAGGATCATCTATGAAAAATGCTCAGTTTTATTGCATTTTTATATTTTTTATGTAAATTTTCATATTTTATATTGCTCTTCATCAGAGGCGTCGCGTCCGCATGTGCAACCTGTGCACTGCACATGTTGCAATTTTATCCTCAATATTTAAACTCTAGATAGATTTCTTGTCTTTCTAATCCAAGCATGTAGGTATTTGAATTATGTGCATTTGGAAGATGTTTCATGCAAATTTGTCTATTAGATACATAAACCGAAAATATGAATGTTTTTTTATAGGCGGCATGTGATGTGAGGCAACCAATGCTGCGATGGGGACGCGTTATATTTTTCTCTACGATACCGAACCGACCCACCGACACCACATGTTGTATCAACACGGAACTTTCAGCCGAGAACGTTTTGTCATGTATCATACACGCATTATTTTGTAGGTGTGGATCATCTGCTCTAACCGCAATCGGCGATGTATAGGTAGTCAAAGCGTTCCTCGCTGGCAGTGCACGGTTCGGTGCCTATCGAGAACCGCTTCAAACAGCGCACACGCTTAAAATCAATAACACAGAGATATGTTTGCTTTACACAAAACGGACCTAATGCAGAACATCCCCTAGATGAGCGACAGTTACACAGCCACAAAAATAGCTCGAATGGGTTTTTTGAAGCTTGGATTTCAATATTTTCAACAGCATTTGGTTCCTCATGAAACAAGGAATCTGTACAAACATTTACATGTTGAAAAGGACCGTTATCACGACCGTACGAGGCATTTTTGTGCCTGTGTAACTGTCGCTCATCTAGGGGATGTTCTGCATTAGGTCCGTTTTGTGTGAAGCAAACACATCTCTGTGTAATTAATTTTAAGCGTGCATGCGCGATTCAGTGAAGAGAGCGCGATCGGAACACGCTTAAAATTAATAACACAGAGATGTGTTTGCTTCACACAAAACGGACCTAATGCAGAACATCCCCTAGATGAGCGACAGTTACACAGGCACAAAAATGCCTCGTACGGTCGTGATAACGGTCCTTTTCAACATGTAAACGTTTGTACAGATTCCTTGTTTCATGAGGAACCAAATGCTGTTGAAAATATTGAAATCCAAGCTTCAAAAAAACCACACGAGCTATTTTTGTGGCTGTGTAACTGTCGCTCATCTAGGGGATGTTCTGCATTAGGTCCGTTTTGTGTAAAGCAAACATATCTCTGTGTTATTGATTTTAAGCGTGAACAAAATCGAAGAGAAGAGTAAAACGCGAGCATTTCTGCTTCCTCAAAGCGTTCCATGACGAAAGTTCCGCTTTGTATAAGCAACGCGAAGCAAAAGCGCTTTTGTTAAATGGGATGGCCCGTTTACCATTCCACTAATCCTGACGACAATGTACTGTCCGATAATACTAACGCAACATTAGCTCAATTTAAACAGAAATTATCATCTGCTAATAAGCGCAATAAAGCCTGTTTACAAATACGCCTATTATATTAGACATTGAAGTATCCGACAATATTAACATATTGGTAACTGATGAAAATCTATATTGTCGCAGAATTAGCGAATATGAAACGGGTCAACATTTTTAAAGATTGTTTTTTCGAGAAATCCAATACATTTAGTTAGGGAGGGGGTAAGTCAAATGTCAATGGTTCACACAAATTTATGATTTTTTTTATGAGCAAGTTTCCATGCTGATGGACGGAAAACTTCTCAACATCTATCCAGTCCAGAATATTGATCAAGGATATAAATTGTAAATAGAATAATTATTAATTGAGAAGAGTAAGGGCTATAAACTTCATTGTTCTCTTTATTGTAAAGACTTTGCATGATTGATATATTCCAATTTCCTTTTCTGTATTTAAAACTTCGTCTCAATTTACGAATAACTCAAATTATAATTGAAAGTGCCAGATCAATAATTTCTGAATATTGCTTATTTGTCACTTTGGAAACGATTCTGATGATAGTAATTTTTAATTTTACTTAAATCACTTTGAAGCTCAGTTAAGTTTGAGTTAATTCAGAAAATAAGAAGTAGCTAAGAACCATTTAGATGCAACAAAATAAGCAAACATATTGAGAAACGCGCTGGATAATTATTTGTTTATCATTTCAGATCCCTTTTATGTGTTTTTCTCGAAATATTAAAATAGTGCACAGGTTGAAGAATTGATCACGCGACGCCTCTGCTCTTTATTGATTTTTTCGTGGAAAGTTTTAATTTATTATTTTAGTTGTGAAAAATTCAGTCGGTGATAGACCATGAAGGTGTAGGTTGCAGAAACAGTCTCTGGGCTGACACATTGCCGAAAAGTCAAGCCCTCGATTGAAGCCCGTTTCAGTTCCACAACCTTTTCAAGAACCCTGTGTGCTTCCGAAATCGCTAGAGCTCCACCGGTATAGGCCCGTTCAAGTCAAGTCCGCTACTCATCCGACGTTCTGCGACGACCTCGCACGCCTGGCGCAAGTGCTGGCGTACTCTCTGGACTGGCACGTGGCCAACGTCAATGCAAGCCCAAGGTGAGAGCTTTCCGCCCAACCCACTCCCGTCCGAGAGCTTTCCATCATCGCTGGCGTCTTTCCTCTAGGACGGCCCCGTAAACGACATCAGACCAGGCCTGAATCCCGTCCATCAGTAAAGGCCCGACACCAGCATCTACTAAAGTCTGTCTGTGTGACGATCTGCGACGATATCACACGCTTGCTGCCATTGATGGCGTCCCATTTGAACTGGCACGTGGCCATTGGCCAACACATCAGTATGCACCCTCAGATCAAGCCCTAGGTGAAAGCTCGCTGCCGGCCTAGTTCAGCCCGATACGGTGGCCACATCAATGCTATTTCGACTCGATTGTCGTCTGCCTTAATCGCGTTGGTGTTACATATGACCCATCTGTAGGATCATTCAGAACGGAATCATAACAAGAACTGATGAAGAAATATGTCTCGAAGTTCGATCTCCCCAAGTAATTATGCCACTCCACTATGGTCCAGGATACAGATTTACGCGGAAAGATGAATTTTACGCCAAAACTATATTTTTTAGAAAAAACAGTTGTTCTACAAAATTTTTCGAAATAGTAAGGCCATCATTATGGTGCAACCAAAAAAATAGGGTGGCCCATCATATAAAAAAAATAGATTTTTTTTTATTTCTCGGAATATTGACATGTTATGTTCTACAAAGTTGTAGCACAGCTTATTCCAATCCATTTTGCTAAAAAAAACTTTTTCTGTAGTTCTTAAGTTGACTGATATAGAGCAATTTTACTTAATTGAATTAGGGTATTACTAAAAAAAACAGTATTTTTGATCTACTTTTTTTGTTTTAGATTTCTCGAAAAAGTTGTGTTCAGTTGACTTTTAGAGCTTGAAAATTTGCAACTTTTGATGGGTAAATATGCTCTATATGTTTTTCCGATCAAAAGTTATAATCGATTTTCTGTTAAAATTACATTTTTCATAAGTTGATATCTCCGGTTAGGGCAGACCAAAAAAATATGTTTACACGGCATTTGAAAAAGAAATTCATATTCCTTGTTATGTCAAAAAACTGGAGATATGTTATTTTTTTTTTAAGTTTTACCAATTTTACTAAAATCATGTTTTTTTTTTTCAAATAAATTGATATAACTGAACAATGGAAGAAGATACAGACGATATTCTTATAGCAAAACACTGAAAATCTCCAAAAGTCTTCAGAATGTGACATTCGTGAGAAATGAAAAATAAAAAATCCACAGCTTTAACATTTTTTATAAGTTTTATCATTATCATTGCATTGCAAGATTTACGAGAAAAGATTGATTTTCGGCCTAAAGCATACTCCTAAGAAAAAAAAAAATTGTCCTACAAAGTTGTTCTGGATACTTGGGACTTTATTATAAAGTTACCGAAAAATAGGGTGGGCCATTTTATAAAAATGTGATTTTTTTTTATTTTGCCTAACATTGACATAACATGTTCTACAAAGTTGTAGCGCAGCTTTTTCTAATCAACTTTGCTATATAAACTTTTTATTTAGCTCTTAAGCTCACTTGTTTAGAGTTATTTTACTTACCAGGATTAGGGTGTCTCCAAAAAACAATATTTATGATCTGCTCATTTCATTTTTTATTTTTCACGGATGTCACCTTTTGAAGACTTTTGGGGCTTTTCAAAACGCGTGTTTTGCTATAAGAATATCGTCTGTATCTTTTTCCGTTGTCGAGTAATATCAATTTATTTGAAAAAACATGATTTTAGTAAAATTCGTAAAACTTGGGATAAAAAAATAACATATCCTCAATTTTTTGACATAATAAAGAATATGAATTTTTCTTTCAAATGCCGTATAAATATATTTTTTTGGTCTGCCCTAACCGGAGATATCAACTTATAAAAAAAATGTAATTTTGACAGAAAAACAATTATAACTTTTGATCGGAAATAGATATTGAGCATATTTACCCATCAAAAGTTGCATTTTTTGAGCTCTAAAAGTCACCTGAAGACGACTTTTTCGAGAAATCTAAAACAAAAAAAGTAGATTAAAAATACTGTTTTTTTAGGTACACCTTAATCCAATTAGGTAAAATTGCCCTAAATCAGCCAACTTAAGAGCCACAGAAAAAGTTTATTTAACAAAATTGATTGGAATAAGCTGCGCTACAACTTTGTAGAACATAACATGTCAATATTCCGAGAAATAAAAAAAAATCTATTTTTTTTAAATGATGGGCCACCCTATTTTTTGGTAGCACCATAAAGATGGCCGAACAATTTTGTAGAACAACAGTTTTTCCTAAAAAATACAGTTTTGGCGTAAAATTCATCTTTCCGCGTAAATCTGTATCCTGGACCATAGTGCACTGTCACCCATACTCCTCAATAGGCTGCAATTTATCAAACCCTATCCACTAATCCGAAACAAGTATGTAAAAAAACATAAAGTTAAGATGAATTAGACACTCCAATGCTTCCTTTATTAGCTATTTCATTCCTTGCATGTCCGTAGGTTGGTTCTTGTACCGTCCACTTCCGATTTGGATTTTCTTCCGTTCCGTAGAGCAGTTTGGTGTCGACCCCGAGTGATTTGTCCCGGTGAGCTAGATAGAGACGTTTGGATACTCATTCTACATACGTGTTGATGCAACGAAGAGTTACTCAGGAGAGCGGCGGTACAGGCGGTAGCGTCTGCAAGAGCATCTCTGATGCACTGATGGGACACTGACAGAGGTAGTGTTCTACCAAGTTAGGAACATCACAGACTTCTCAGGGTATTCTGAAGTTGAGAAACCTCCTGAGTTGTGGGAGACCCAGGTGTGATCGGTCCGGAGATGACCTGTTGGTCCCACAACTTATGAAGTCTATCCAGGCAGCGGTGATACCTTTTACTATCCAGAGTTGCATGTTGGTGGATGTTCTCCAACTGCGGTCCCAGTCTTCTCACAATACCTTTCACATCGGTAAGTGACACCATCCACGTGGTGCACGCCTCCCAGTAGTTCAATCGGGGCTGTGCGTCTTCAAACAGTCCCCAAAAAGTTCGTGGCTCGTGACGTACGGACGTCCATGACACAGACGCATGGGCGTCGTTGGTAGTAACAAGATCCAGGCACTTGCTGGCGTTTGTTGATAAAGATCCATTCTGGATCTGGATCCATGGTTGACTAGACAATTATGGAAATTACGGAAACTACGCTGGCAAAATCGGTCAAGAATAAAATTGCCCTGTGACCCCGATCCCGACTCCACAGCCCGAAACTGAGCTGTTTATTGCATCTAAAGAGCCAGCTCCTCGTTCATGTTAGTGTACTCTGTCACTGGAGGGAGACTGACGACGATCATCCTGCGCAGAACCCTGTCCCCTTGGACAAGATGGATTCTATGATGAACAGACGTGGTTGCAACGACTTTGTGGCAGAATATAGATGATAGACTGACCAATCTGTAGACGGAGTTCCCTGTTGTTGATGCTGTATGATTTGGGCAAGGTTCGAACTATAGATTAACTCTAGTTCTGCAACTGACCATAACTCCACGGAAACGTAGCAGTTCGGTTATAACTTGGTCAATGGAGACTCCGAGTACTTTAACTATTTTCCGGTTGGGGATGAGGTTTTCCTCAACTCTAAGCTCAGACCGAATAATGGAAAACTCCACTGAGGTAGCCCAGTGGAGGACAGCACTTAAGACGGATTGTCATCGGCATATAAAAATGCAGATGTTTGGCGGTAAGAAGCGAAACACACCTTTCATGACTGTGAAGAAAAGCGTAACTACCAAGAATAACCCCCAGGGTCAAGGGTTACAAGGTCCACGTGTTTGCCCTCCTCGAAGGTGTCCTGTATGATGTCTCACATACCACAATAGTTCAACTTAATGGTCGCAGTGGTTAAAATCCCAAAAAAAAATGATGTCTCACAGGTCTGTGAAATAGGAGCCCGCTCCATATCTTAGATGGAAGGAGCTCTGTATTTTTTATTTTTTTATTTACGTGAATTTTGAAATGTTTCATTTCTTTACTCCGGGAAGAGGCGTGAGCTGTGACCAAAATTGAGAAATGGTTGCTGGTTGGTAGAAAACCCTCAAATATCACTCACTTTTGATGTGATACTTTTACCACGCTGACTGAAAGGCTACCTCATAGATGAATTCCGAAGACTAGGAGATCCTGATCGCCACGGAATGCCGGATATTGGATTAGATCCACTTATACATCACATTAAGGGAGCGATCATTGATTGGAGGCGATTGGCATCTCGAAGCCCTTCCTGGTCCAAGGAGTGTGTTAATATCTATAACTTCGGTAAGTTGTTCCAAAGATCGTTGATATTCCACTGGATGCAGAGTAGGACCTTCAGTGGTAGCGTGAGGGTAAAAAAAGCTAAGAGACTGCCTTCATCAATGCCAGTGGAAGGTAGAGCGATATGTAAGACTTCCAGTTGAGTTGTGCTGGTCAGCGGGTAAGTAATGAGATTAGAAGTTGGGATTCTGTCCGGAGAGGTTTCTTAGTTGGTCTGATATAAGTGATGCTTCGAACCGGAGATTCTGTCGGCGGATGAAGCTTGATTTACTTTGTGGAATTTTTCGGAGGAGACGGCGAACTGCTGGATGTGGTAGGACTTATCACCCAGGTTGGAGTGCACGGGTTCTCCAGGACGCTGTGTCTGTTGGAATTTATTGCGCGAAATGGTGCAACCAGGGTACCTGAAAAACGACCTGGAATGTGGGAATTACCTACCTTCGTAATTTGAAAGAATTTTCTGTGAAGATTTGGAAAAAAGTGCCGTGGAAATCCGGAGCAATTATCCGTGGAAATAAGGAAAAAAATATCCTAAAAATAAAAAAAAACTTTCCCGTGAAAATTCGGATGGGAAATATCTCCGTAATAGTCATTCGAATTTTTAAAATTCGTGAAAATTTTCATACGAAAGAATTTTGGAAATTAAATGAATTGTCCATTGTAAATTTTAAACAACATCCTTGACAACTAAAAAAAACTATTGGAAAAACAAATTGATTTCCTTTGAGATTCGTAGCAATTTCGAAATTGAAAGCAATTTCTCTTCGATATTTGAAAGAATAAACATGTCGTTCAATTTCAAAAGAATTCTTGTTGAAAATTTATAAGAATTTCCCATTGAGATAAATGAGAATGTTTTGAAGACATATTTTTCGTGAAAATTTTGATATTTTAGTTCGAAGGAATATGCCGTGATCCTTTTTTTCATTTTACCTAAAAAAATACTATTTTAAGCAAATATGCATATAATCAAAGGAACGATTGTTCACGACAGTTCCCGGAATTGGTTGAAAGTTCAAAACGCAGAAATTTAACTGCTCTGGCATTAAATCAAAAAGCTACTCTGCCACGGTTCCCCACGTTGTTGCTGGCCAGGCTACTCGCTGTGTTGCAGACTGGAAAATTCCTCCGAGACTATATCCCCGTCGGATTTTCGTCCGTCTGGTTGCGCGGATTTTCTCAGGCTTGCAAGAAGACGAGAAAAATCAAAGTCAAGAGAAAATGCATTAAGCTTCTTTCCATGTCTTACAACTTTTGCCATTTCCTTGAGTGTGTTGAACAGGAAAAGGGATTCCACTCAGGAGTCGAGTTTCTAGGAAGCAGGGTTCGGTGGAAAAGGTGCAGAAAAGGATGAGAATTTCGAGCTGCTCTGCAGCCTAATTTGGTGTGACAAAAGTGCAGTCAACTCTTGGCTGACTCCGCTAACTCGCTGTTCAAGGGCTTTCGCTGCCGACGTCGTCGCCGATAGATTTTAATTGTTTCGGTTCTGCCGAACGTAGCGTGTTTGGATAACTTCTGATCCCGTTTCGCGCCCACTCAGCACCGAGCATTGGCATTGTCTGGCACGGTACTCGTTCGGTATGATGCATTTTTGCAGTGTGCAATGTGCCAATGTTGAGAGACGACGGACGGGCATGTCTAAAATGACACGCTGCCGACGGACGTAGAGCTGCATTGTGAAAACTGCTGCAGTAGCATTACAATAACTAGTTATGCGCTCGGTTCAGTTCTACAGGATGCGCCAACAGAAATAAGAACTAAGTAAAAAAATCTTAATTACTGTTTTAGCTTGTTGATCGAAGCTGTCTTCAAGTCTTAATAGTTGCTCTGCTTCTTAAACTATTGATTTTCGAAGTTTGTTTGGTTTAACGGTTCAAAGAACACTTTTTGATATGATTCGTATACACGAATTTTGCCCTTAACAAATGTTTAACAGGTCAAACGGAACAAATCAAATATGTATGTAAGAAGCGCAGACTGTACGGCAGACCGGGAACTATATGTCTGCATGGTTGCTTTGTTTACCTTCGGGGAAGCTAAGTGCGGGTTCTAATGCAGCAGCAACCATCATAATAGTAGGCCAAGCATAATTTACCTTGCGCGGGTTGCTACGACGAGGGAAACACGGTGCGGATTGTTGTCATTCAACGAAATTCGAATTAGGTTTCTTTGGCTCGTAGAAACTGGGGTACTCACCTGGAAAGAGAAACAGAGCAAAAAATGTAGCCGGTATGTAGATTGGATTAGGATAATAGCGATGAAGCTTAGTCAGCATAATCGTGAGCTTATCGTTGTTTGCGGTTTGGAGAGGAGGAGGTGACGGTGGATCATAATGCTTGCGGGGTGCAATTTTCCAATTAGTCTCAACATATGAATTGAAGGTTGATTCGTCATGCGAACTTATGATTGTGTTGAAGGGAAAGCGAAAGCTCGAACTTGCGACGATTAACGATGCACGATTTATGATTCACTGCACGCGGTCATGTTTGTTCGTTCAGTTTTGTTTGCGGTCGGCGGTAACCGACGGTAGCATTTTTTATTCAGCTCATTTAACATAAATTAAATTTGTATCGGATCATATAGCTCGAGCTATAATTAGCTTAATTGAAAGTGTCTTGATGAATTGGAAACGATTTAAATTCGCCTTTTTTCTGTTTTTTACTTGTTGCAAGCTGCAAATTATTTCTACTTTAAAAACAGAAATAGGTCGCTACGTCCTCATAATTGAATATTTAGATACATTGAATTCTCGAAAAGCATGTGTTGGCATTGTCATTCTACTATCAATTTTCCATGCCATCTTGAGACACCGATGACATAGAAACCATAAAATATCTTGCCATTCTCCGGCGTTGTCACTTCGCATAAATCACAGCTTTTGCACTACAACGCTTCCAATGGATGTTTTCTCGTCGTACAGCAAAATTCTGTTCGTGATAGCCTCCCGACAACAATCATCCGCTCGGATGGTCCAACAAAGCCGGAATGGGGTCATCTGTGTTTACCATCGGAATTAGATATGTTCAAGCAATTGCTACTGCCACCGGTTCGTAGAATATGGTCAACTACGCTGGGGTTATTCTCTGTTACACGCGCGGTGGCCATAAAAGTCAATTGTCTTTATCGCATTGTGCGATCTGAGTAGGCGACCCATGACAACGGAATCGATCACGCGGAAATGATCACTCGTGCATCGATCGACGGGCCAACCATGTTTTACAACATGATTGCTCGAGATGATGACTGTACAAATGAAGGTGTAGGTCGAAACTAATATGTTAGCCATGAAATTGCGATAAACTGTCAGGCATGGTTTAGCATGTTGTGATAAAATCTTGTTTAATTCACACCCGAAGAGGTTAATATTTAAACCTTATGCAGACATCTACATCTACTGGTTGGTATGCAGCAAACCTGCTCCGTTATAAAAAGCTAATAAATGCCATTCCCACACCCATCCTCTATTACATCATGTAAATCAGTGTCTACAAAGTTGCAGTTACGGTTCGTTACCCCTCAAAGGCAGCGCATCTTGAAGCAAGCCTTTTGACATTATCACTCTGTCCTTCTTCAAATAGTTTCCGATGATTCTGTTAGATCGGTCGTCATCCTCTTTTCAACACTGTCCACCCCATGTCGAACCCTTTTTGAATCCAACTGGGAGCTGTCGATTGTATCGGAGCCACCCATCCGTTCTAAAGCCTGAGGACATACCAACATGAAGTGACACAGATGGGATGCACTTATATTTGCACTGCAGCGACCGAGAGGCAAGCCGCCCTGCTGACAGGACATCGACCATGAGGCAAAAAAAAAATACACTGCACAGGTATGGGTTTTGCTGGATTTGTCTGGACTGCAGGGTGTCTAGTCTGACCGTTGTCCACCAACCCTAACCCAGCCCTAGGTCGCTGATTTGATGCATCGGAACATCCAAACCCAAGTGCCATCGAGATAGCAATCTGATGTTGTGACTAGTTTCCAGCGCACTGAGTCCTCTCTACCCAACAGAATGGAAGGACCAGGGGGAAAAAAGTTATAATTGAAATGTGTGTTTTTGATTGAACTTCATTCGGTTGATGGCACCACCACATCATCCGATAAGTCCGGGCTCCGATACGTATGACAGAAAAGAAAGTGAAAGTTCCAGTCCCGTAGACTTGGGTGCGGTGCTGGAAATAGAACGAAGGCATTGTGGGAAACCGCGGTGTCGGACGGATGAGTGCAGACAGACTACCTTCTTATGTGGTTTGTTCAACTTTGTCTGGTTTGGTGATGATATTTATAAATTCTTTTACTTCGAAAACTTTAGAACAATACTAAACAGTAATAGGAAAAGCTCCAAGTTTGATTGAGTACACAATAAATAAATTATTTATTTGCCTTTTGTTTTCAAAGATTTTTTGTGAACATTCTGTTATCTTCGGACGAGATTTTCGTGGAAATTTTTGTTTCGACTTTTGTTGTTTAACTTCATCTTCATTGTTGTCGTAACGTCTCCCACTGGGATATTGCCGCGGCAGTTCCATATATCATGTGGCTAGCACGACAATACTTTAATCCTCAAGGAAGTCAATACTAGGATACAAGATTCGACATGAAGCATTGAAATTTATTTTAAATTAGCTTGGTTTGACCGTTAGTACACCCAACTAGCGACTGTGAGATTTTCTAACAATTCTGTATAAGAACCTACCAAAACCTGTATAAGAACTGGGCATATGCGAAATTGTTTGATACTAATACAAATGAAAGCTCACAAACCAATATTGTAAGAAAAGCTAGCAAAATGGTAAGGTCTCATACAATATTTGTATAAGAATCTAGCATTTTCGCATATGCCCAGTAAAGGTTTTGGTAGGTTATTATTCAGAATTGTTAAAAAATTTAACAATCGCCGGTTGAGTACAGTTTCTAGTAATGAGTGGGAAGAAACAAATAATAATAATGCTGACCGTATCCTCACAGTCAATTTAGTATTAGATGAGGAAAATTAGTTCGACACCCACTGTTACAAAAGGCCTAAAAATTCTCTGCTTTTAGAGACTTCTTGGAAACTCATGATCATTGGCGTAACTAGCCTCGTTGCCTAGGGGGGGCTATAGCCCCTTCATCTATTTTCTCTATTTTGAACATCTTTTCAAAAATTCTCGAACATTTTACCACCTCATTAAGTTACCTTGATGGTAATGTGGTTAATCCGGTCCAACCACCTAAGGCAATTGCCGATCAATCACACTCATCCATATTCTCTTTTCTCAAGCACGTGCTTTCTGTTATAGCCCACAGTATCGAAGAGTTCGAAAAGAAATTGATGGCTAATGGCTATTGCATCTAAGTGTAGTAGCACTCGGCTTTGAACGTACACTCAAAGGACAATATGTGATGGATCGCCGTCAGGTTCCCACCGAGGCAGTGAATATCTGCATATTTGTATAATTATTCCATCTATCTCAAATGAGAAAAAAAAATGCAACATTCCTCCAGGTATTCCAACGGGAATCCTCCAAAGTTTCCGATGAGAATCTTTTAGTGATTTCGACGGGAATGTTCCAAAGATTTCGACGGGAATCCTCCAAGAATACCGTAGGGAACCGCCAAGGATTCTGAAGGCAATCCACCTGGGATTCCAACAGGAATGTTCCAGGGATTCCAAATCCTCCCGGGATGTCGATGGGAATCCTCCAGGGTTTCCGACAGAAATATTTCAGAGATTCCGACGGGAATGTTCCAGGAATTTTACTGAGATCCTCTAGATATCTTCCATCCTCCAGGAATTTGAACGAGAATGTTCCATGAATTCGGACGGGAATGTTCCAGAGAATCGGACGGAAATATTTCATGGATTCCAATGAGAATCTTCTGGAGATTCCAAATGAAATCCTTTGGGAATTCCGACTGAAACATTCCAGGAACTCCGGCGCGAATGTTGCTGGAATTCCAACGTGAATGTTCCAGGGATTTCGTAGGCAATGTTCCAAGGATGTAGTAGCAAATCGTCGATGGATCCCGAAGCAAATCGTCGAGGCTGTGGTCCGACACTCAGTGCAAAAAAATCTGCTCTTTGATTTTACTGCATCTAAACGATTTTATAGTCTTAACTAAGTGAAGGATATTTGAATTTTCTAAAAAAAAAAACTGTCAAAAAAAATGCACGCCAGAGCCTGAAAATACACACCAGTGTATTTTCAGTACGCGCGCTCCTGTGGCTTTGGCGTGCATTTTTTTGACAGATTGCCATGTCATTTAGAAAAATTCAAATATCCCTTCATTACCTAAATGCACTTACTTAGTTGAGTTAAATGGAGTAAAATCAAAGAGCAGAATTTTTCGCACTGAGTTTAGGACAACACTGCAACGAGGGACTCCGAATCAATCCTTCAGGGATTCCGTAAAGTATCCTCCAACGGGAATCCTCCAGAGATGTTGAAGCAAATCGTTGAGGGATTCCAAATCAATTTTTTAAGGGATTAAGGGAAATCGTCAGAGGGATTCCGAAGTAAATCATTGAGGGATTCCGAGGCAAAACGTCGAGAGACTCCGTATTAAATATTCAAGGGATTCCAAAGCAAGCCGTCGAAGTATTCTGAAACAAATCGTCAAGCAGATCGTCAGAATCTCCGAATGATTCCGAAACAAATCTTTGAACGGCTCCGGATGAATTCCGAAGAAAATCATCGCGAGATTCTGAAGACAATCATCCATGGATTATGAAGAGTATCCCCCACAGATTCCCTTAACGACACCAAAACGAATTCAGTGTGAATTCTTCTGGATTCCGTTTGGAATACTTCGATGATTCTGAAAGGAATTCTTCAGAGGTTCCAATGAGACGTCTTCTCGGATTCTGATGGAAATTCCTCTGGGATTCTGATGAGAATCCGTCCCGAACGTTGATGGGAATTGTGGAGATTATCATGCTGCAAGGCAAGCGGAAGTCTGCTGATAAACTGTCACTCCAGTCCATGATGGTTAATACATGTGTTTGACTGCTGGCGAAGTACCAGGATTGCTTCGATTGATATTTTGGTAGATCTCCGTTGTTGTTCATATCTGTAAACAACGTTGTTGTTCATATCTGTAGACGAACGCATAGAGAAAACAGAACTGAGCAATAAAAATCCCATTCGACTAGATGCTGATGCCATATTATAAATTTAGAGACAGTACTCGTCGATAGAAACCCTTCCGCACGCGATGGAATATGAGCATATCAAGCCACCTTCCTTTTGCCGTCCCTCCCTCTCCATACGGGAGCTTGGAAGATGGAAGTTCGTAAGATTTATACCATCACAAATATTGCCATCCACTCGCTTTGCAATCGACATCTATAGAAACATTCTTCCTACCATCATTATCTTTCTTACGCTTAATTTCACACAACATGCACCGTAAATGAATTAATTATTCATTTTTATTTTATACACTGGCGGGATATAGTAAAACTAAAACTTGTCTATGCCATATCCTCGAAACACTTCGTCGAATCACATTTAGTCGAATCAAATTGTGTACATAACCTCGGACATAACAGGACATAACCTCGAATGGACATTCGGCCAACACAATTTTTTTTATTCCAGGACAATTGGTCGAAAGGGAACTATGTCGAATGGTCTTTTGATCTAATGGACATTTAGTCGAAAGCAGATTTTAGAATGAATAATCTAGGTACATTTCGTCGAATTGATATTTAAAAGAAAGAAACTTTAGTCAATAATAATTTAAAACTAAACTATGTATTGCGGTGTTTTATAAAGTCACATAAATAATGCTCCAATGTAGACCAAAGAATGATGGGTTCTTATAAAGAGTAAATTGGGAAGCGGTGAATATTCCCGACAGGATATTGACTTTGGCGAACCCCTCCAACCAACTATGATGAATCAATACCACCTGGCCAAATTACATTTAGTAAAAATGAAGTTTCGTTGAATGACACTACACAGATCGAAAAGACGTTACGTCGAATAAACAATGACGACTTATGGTTGGAAGTAGATTTTCCACTGAATCAATTATTATATGAATATTAAGTGAAAGAAAGAGTATCCATGAAAAGAGTACGAAACCATATGCTGCACTTTACTTTCGACCAAATGTTCCTTCGACTGAACGACCTTTAAAAGAAATGCTATTTGACCAAACGTCATTCGATAAAATGTGAATCAACCAAATGTCCGAAAGCCAACTACGATGAAGTATTGGAAAAAAAACATTGATATGGTTTTTTGGCTCGTCCCAGAAAAGTTATTGAGTAGAGGATATTTTCACATCGGTGCCTAATATTTTGCTATTTCTGAACGTTTTAAATTTTTCTATAATCCCGTCAGGCATTAGGTTCGAGCTCAAATGACAGACAAACAAAACGCCATTGTCAGGTGCAGTGGCGTAGCCACGGGGGTGGTTTTGGACCTCCCCCCCCCCCCCAAAGACAACATTTTTAGAAGAAAATTTTTTTTTTCGAAAAAAAAATGTTCGGAAAACCCCCCAGACCAATTTTCTGGCTAAACCACTAGTCTGGTGTAACTTCGATTGAATCCGGCGTCTTTTAATTTTTGATTAAAAAAATATACGAAAAAATTCCAAATTTGCAACAAAAAATGGTGATATTGATCATTTGACAATAATTCACGTTATATTTTTTTGAACGTCCAAAGTAATCCTCAAATTGCCAAATGATGATACTACCATCTATTGTACCAAGGTACCTGCCTATAGCACTGGTCATATCAAACGAATGATTTGATCCTCTTTATATTAACTGTTAGTATTTCATAAATCTCCTGTATGAAGGGGCAAAATGGGGTGGTTCCTTAAGCAAAGACACTTATGCGAAATCCACGGGGTGAGTAGTTAATCTTTGTCTAGAAGAAAGATCGTACAAATAATAATATTATCAAGCTTTCGTTTTCCAGGTTGACCCAATAGATGTGGAGAAGAGCTCGCCCTTCATCCACTAAATGTTACCAATAGGAAGGGGAAGGGTTATTTGGCCGAATGGATCATATGGCCGAAAGGGTCATTTAGTAGAAAGGCTCATTAGGCTGAAAGGATAATTTGGCCGAAAGGGTCGTTTGTCCGAATGTGTCATTTGGCCGAATGGGTCGTTTGTCCGAAAGGGTGATTTGGCCGAATGGGTCATTTGGCCGAAAGGGTTATTAGGCTGAAAGTATCATTTGGCAGAATGGGTCGTTTGTCCGAATGTGTCATTTGGCCGAACGGGTCGTTTGGCCGAAAGGGTCATTTAGCCGAAAGGGTCATTTGGCCGAAAGTGTCATTTTGCCGAAAGATTCGTTTGACCGAATGGGTCATTTGGCAGAAAGTGTCATTTGGCCGAAAGGGTCATTTGGCCGAATGGGTCATATGGCCGAAAGGGTCATTTAGCCGAAAGGGTAATTTATCCGAAAGGCTCATTAGGCTGAAGGGGTCGTTTGGCCGAAAGGGTCGCTTGGCCGAATGGGATGTTTGGCCGAATGGGTCATTTGGTCGAAAGGGTAATATGGCCAAAAGTGTCAATTGGCCGAAAGGGTCGTTTGGCCGAAAGTGTCATTTGACCGACAGGGTCGTTTGGCCGAATGGGTCATTTGGCCGAATAGGACATTTGGCCTAATAGTTTATTGAAAAGTGAGAAATTAGGAGTAGTTTCACACAACATGTTTGTCATGCAAGCTATTCTACACCCTGTCCCATATTTTCCGGTAAGACGTTGTTTAATTTAAAAAAATAGCTTCCCGTCAGAAATCTCACGTCCCTACAGATACCACGGATGAATCTTACATGTAATATATAGAATAAATTATTGGGTTTCCAGAAAAGGATCTAAGAATCCCAATTGCAATGATTTTGATAACTGTTAAATCCAATTTCGAGTAATAAATAAATTCTTTCGTGAAAATATCGTTGGCAATGCGCAATGTTTTGAAGATTGCGAAAGCTGTTTTAGAAAATCCACTATACATTGACATTCCGCTCAAGGATGTTATTGTTCATTTAGTAATCAGGGTTCGATTATTTAGTAGTTTGTCAATTACTTATTCCAGAGGCTGAATTTTGAAATAAGTTGTATGGTAAACTGTTAGTGCGAAGGTTTTGCTGTAACTTCGTTGTTTGAATTCCACTCATAATGGAGTAATATATAACTTAGTTACTGTAACTAGCGCTTCGACTTTGTTCTAAGTAAGAGATAATCGGGTTTCGGGTTTTCAAACCCGAAACCCGACCCAAACACGAACCCGACGGGTTCGGGTCGGGTTCGGGTTTGGAAAATTAGAACAATGTCGGGTTCGGGTCGGGTACGGGTTTGTGAGATGATAAAATGTCGGGTCTGGGTCGGGTACGAGTTTGAGAAATAAAGCATTTAAAATTTTTTATTCGTTTCTGCTAATTTTGAGGTTTGTTCGTTGTTTGGGTCTATACCCTTTTGGGTTTAAAGAGAAATATAAAATATCTAGTTTGAGTTTTCCGCCAAAAAATTAGTTCGAGTCCAGCTCGGGTTTAAGACTGCAAAAATTGTCGGGTACGGGTCGGGTTCGGGTTTGATAAGAGTTTTCATTCCGGGTTCGGGTCGGGTCCGGGTTTAAAAGGAATTTCTAAATCGGGTTCGGGTCGGGTTCGGGTTTACAAAATGTGAAACCCGACCATCTCTAGTTCTAAGTGGAATTCAAACAACGAATGTTAAGGCGGAAATGTAGGAAAACCTTCACACTATAAGTGTACCATGCAACATATTTTGTAATTTAGCCTCTGCAGTGAGTTATTGACAAACAACTAAATAATCGAACTCAAATTACTAAATGATCGAAAACATCATTGGTTCCGTTACCGCTTCCATTACGTTTCCTCTTTAGTGTTACGTAATATTTGATCGACCCCTTATTGTACCCGGGATGTCTTACAAAAGCACAGCGGTCATCGATGATTTTGAACACACCTTTCTCTTCTGTTATGTATTTCTTGTGTACTGCGTGATCGCGTGGAGTGTCATACATCCTAGATCTCTTTTTCTAAAAGATATTCTATGTTATAAGATAAAGATTGTCGCTGTCCGGAAAATCTTTTGCTGGCGAGGATAGAGTGCTAAATGCCAATGAAGTAAAAATCCAACATGTTTCGGACAGCAGAACAAAGAGAACTCAAGCGACCATCTTTATCTTGTAACTAAAATATCTTTTCTTTTTCTCTATACAACGGACACCAATTATAAACGAGTTTCACTTTGCGATTACTACAAGCATTTTTTGTTAAACAACGGTCGTTTCAAATTTCAAATTTAAGTTTTTGCTTTTTACAGTTTTCAAGCTAATCATCAGTCTCAATACTCCCCGTTTGTTAAAAATTTTCAGCTAGGTCTACGGTGACATTTCATGACAACTAAAGTGAGGTCTTCACTGATATTCATATTTTTTTCTATCTGCATCTCCCTCCCAGGATCATATCTGGCATTTTGGTCCGGTTACTTTGAGCTACTTGTGAGTCACTTACCGTCATTTATGGGACAACTTCAATCAGATATGGGCTATGGCTGACCTTCGGTAATTTCTTCCATTTTCTATCACTTCACTTCCGCCGATTTCGAGACAAATCGATTAGTGAGAAAATCTTGAAAATTGGTCCAAATTGTAAAGGCCTTACTGTAACAGGTGCATTAAGAGTTTTAGGAGTTCGTGGATTTCTGCGAGTATTTTCATTCTTTACGTGACAAAGATTTTTTCATATTTCGTGAGGGACCCCGAAACCATTTGCGGCTTAAACATATGGGTACTTTTGGAAATTTTACTTAAGCTTAAGGAAAAAATCGATTGTACTATTTAAACAATTAAACGAGGAATACAATTAGAATCTAGCCAGTCTTCCAAACGTAAGAGCAAAATTTAAACATTTATTTTCTCGCATAAATACCGACAGCAATGATTAAACATACAGGGAACGATTGAATGTATCATCATCATAAGATTATCACATCTCAAGTCAAGCATCGCTGATGTGATTCCATAACGGAAAAGCGCCTTAATAATTGATTGTTCGAGGGCACTTCAATGACGAAAAAGAGAAATTTAATGTTTTTTTCATTTGAACTATGAGAAGCAAATCATAACCACGAAACAGAACAAGAACAAAATCATGTTCGTGCAGTAAGAAAAATCTTGTCGTACCTGTTGAAAATGTCTTTTGTAACGTTGGCTGATGCTGAATGTTAAGTGTTCAGCATTTTGATTCGTCAATCAGACCGTTGAATCCAAAGCAATAAATAATAAAAATAGTTTGCTCCTGTTATAAATAATGTTCTTGACTGACTTTTGCTCTAAATTGTTTTCTGCATAGTTGTCCCAAGTCTTGCACTAAAGTCTAGACAGAAGAAGACAATTTTGTTCGTATATCTACTC
>NC_085140.1:447597184-447784200 GCF_024139115.2 Armigeres subalbatus
CATAAACTGAATGGGTCGCTTAGCTGTTTGCAAAACTATCCCTTGCCCAAGTAATTATGTATGCAGTCATAGCCATCAACGTCACTTCCAACCCAGTAGCAGATAAATGGGCAACATTTAGTACCACACAACGGTTTCAGTCTTGCCTGCTCGTATAGCGATGCATGGGACCCTACAGTGGTTTCACTAAAATGGAATAACGCCAGTGTTTATGCAACACACAGAAAGCAGTACTCAGAACATGGGACACACAATTTATTAGGAGTACTGCTTTGATAAACGGGTACCAACTACACATGAGTCGAAGTGACACTGTTTCGTAATTGATGTGCGAAAAACGACACCCACTTTAGTCTGCTTGCATTCGAGAATGCTAAAAATAGCAACGGAACAATGACGAACGGAATTTCACTGCTTTCTTGCGAAAGGCATTTTAGCGCCTTCGCCTTCGGAGAAGCACTTTTCCGAGCGAGAAAACTGGATGCCATCGTAATTCTTTTCCATACGATACCGCTTTTTGCCGCTCTAACGAAATAAAAGGATCGCATATTGCGCCATCATGTAATTTGTTTTTTGTTTTTCTTTTTCAGGAAAATTGCGTGCAGTGGACTCTCGATGGCATCAGCATCAGTGTTCGGTGATTTGTTGACTCCAGAAGGAGCGATGGTCGGATGGGAAATGCTGCTTTATATGGCTATGAGGGGGCGTTCAAAGTGTCGTGTTGAATGCATGAAATAGCTGCATAAAATGTGTCGGTGGTTATAAATGGTCAATGGTTTTCATGCAATGGTACAACCTTGAACTTTTGGTAGTTGAATGTAGCTAGAATCAAATGTGTTAACATTATTTTTAGTACAAAGTAGCCTTCTTTTTCCGTGATCTTTGAAGAAATTCAAAATAATAATCAATTCATATATTGCTTATTGTGAAATACGTTATAATCCAATGCCAAAACAGGCTTTCATAGAATATTACTTCAAATGCATAATGTAGCAGCATGATCTTTGTGGACCCACCCTCCTCAAATGATGAGGAGAGATCTCAGGCGGACATTGTTGCAGCCAGTGTCCTACAAATACATACATAGATAAACACAAATATGGAAGATTTGTAATAGCTGACATCTTGCTTCATGAAGACGCAGAACGACGCGTCGACTTTCACTTGCGACACTCAGATTTATTCAGGATTTATCTCCATAAATCTAGATTTCAATTCCCAAGTACTGGAATGATTTGTTGGTGATCAAACAACTCCCGTTGACCAGCCGCGTGATGTTTTTTTGGCTGAAACTGAACTGGAACTCACTTGAAACTAAACAGAAACTGAACTGAAACTGAACTGAAACTGAACTGAAACTGAACTGAAACTGAACTGAAACTGAACTGAAACTGAACTGAAACTGAACTGAAACTGAACTGAAACTGAACTGAAACTGAACTGAAACTGAACTGAAACTGAACTGAAACTGAACTGAAACTGAACTGAAACTGAACTGAAACTGAACTGAAACTGAACTGAAACCGAACTGAAACTGAACTGAAACTGAACTGAAACTGAGACTGAACTGAAACTGAACTGATAGGGAACTGAAACCGAACTGAAACGGAACTGAAACTGAACTGAACCTAAACTGAACTGAAACTGAACTAAAACTGAACTGAAACCGAACTGAAACTGAATTGAAGCTGAACTTAAACTGAACTGAAACTGAACTGAAACCGAGCTGAAACTGAACTGAAACTGAACTGAAACTGAACTGAAACTGAACTGAAACTGAACTGAAACTGAACTGAAACTGAACTGAAACTGAACTGAAACTGAACTGAAACTGAATTGAAACTGAACTGAAACTGAACTGAAACTGAACTGAAACCGAACTGAAACTGAACTGAAACTGAACTAAAACTGAACTGAAACTGAACTGAAACTAAACAGAAACTGAACTGAAACTGAACTGAAACTGAACTGAAACTTAACTGAAACTTAACTGAAACTGAACTGAAACTTAACTGAAACTTAACTGAAACTGAACTGAAACTGATCTGAAACTGGACTGAAAATGAACTGAAATTGAACTGAAACTGAACTGAAACTGAACTGAAACTGAACTGAAACGGAACTGAAACTGAACTGAAACTAAACTCATTGGAATTTTCCAAGAAAGCTCAATCGAGTATTCATCAGAAATTCATTCGAACTTCGGAAAATTCATTCGAATTTCCATCGGAAATTCATTCGAATTTCCATCAAAAAATCATTAAAATTTCCATTGAAAACTAAACATTCCATTCGAATTTCCATCGAAAATTCATCCGAATTTCCATCGAAAATTCATTCAAATTTCCATCGGAATTACATTCGAATTTCCAACGGAAATACATTCGAATTTCCAACGGAAATTCATTCGAATTTCCAACGGAAATTCTTTCGAACTTCCGACGGAAATTCGTTCGAATTTCCAACGGAAAAACATTCGAATTTCCAACGGAATGATTTTGCACATATTCATAAACTGAATGGGTCGCTTAGCTGTTTGCAAAACTATCCCTTGCCCAAGTAATTATGTATGCAGTCATAGCCATCAACGTCACTTCCAACCCAGTAGCAGATAAAAGGGCAACATTTAGTACCACAAAACGGTTTCAGTCTTGCCTGCTCGTATAGCGATGCATGGGACAGTGGTTTCACTAAAATGGAATAACGCCAGTGTTTATGCAACACACAGAAATTCATTCAAAATTCCAACGCAAGTTCATTCAAATTTCCTACGGAAGTTCATTCGAATTTCCAACGGAAATTCATTCAAATTTTCAACGGAAATTTATTCGAATTTCCAACGGAAATTCATTCGAAATTCCAACGGAAATTCATTTGAAATTGCAACAGAAATTCATTCGAATTTCCAACGGAAATTCATTCGAATTTCCAATGGAAACTCATTCGAATTTCCAAAGGAAATTCATTCGAAATTTCATCAGAAATTCATTCGAATTTCCAACGGAAATTCATTCCAATGTCCAATGGAAATAAATTCGAATTTCCAACGGAAATTCATTCGAATTTCCAACGAAAATTCATTCGAATTTTCAACGGAAATTCATTCGAATTTCCAACGGAAATTCATTCGAATTTCAGACGGAAATTCATTCAAATTTTCAACGGAAATTCATTCGAATTTCCAACAGAAATTCATTCGAATTTCCAACGGAAATTCATTCGAGATTCGAGATTCATTCGAATTTCCAACGGAAATTCATTCGAATTTCCAATGGAAACTCATTCGAATTTCCAAAGGAAATTCATTCGAAATTTCATCAGAAATTCATTCGAATTTCCAACGGAAATTCATTCCAATGTCCAATGGAAATAAATTCGAATTTCCAACGGAAAGTCAATCGAATTTCCAACGAAAATTCATTCGAATTTTCAACGGAAATTCATTCGAATTTCCAACGGAAATTCATTCGAATTTCAGACGGAAATTCATTCAAATTTTCAACGGAAATTCATTCGAATTTCCAACAGAAATTCATTCGAATTTCCAACGGAAATTCATTCGAGTTTTCATTCGAATTTCCAACGGAAATTCATTCGAATTTCAGACGGAAATTCATTCAAATTTTCAACGGAAATTCATTCGAATTTCCAACAGAAATTCATTCGAATTTCCAACGGAAATTCATTCGAGTTCAGAAATTCATTCGAATTTCCAACGGAAATTCATTCGAATTTCCAACGGAAATTCATTCGAATTTCCAACGAAAATTCATTCGAATTTCCAACGGAAATTCATTTGAATTTCCAACGGAAGTTTATTCGAATTTCCAACGGAAATTCATTCGAAATTCCAACGGAAATTCATTTGAAATTGCAACAGAAATTCATTCGAATTTCCAACGGAAATTCATTCGAATTTCAATGGAAACTCATTCAATTTCCAAAGGAAATTCATTCGAAATTTCATCAGAAATTCATTCGAATTTCCAACGGAAATTCATTCCAATGTCCAATGGAAATAAATTCGAATTTCCAACGGAAATTCATTCAATTCAACGAAAATTCATTCAATTTTCAACGGAAATTCATTCAATTTCAACGGAAATTCATCTCAATTTCAACGGAAATTCATTCGAATTCAACGGAAATTCATTCGAATTTCAACGGAAATTCATTCGAATTTCAACGGAAATTCATTCGAATTTTCAACGGAAATTCATTCGAATGTCCAATGGAAATTCATTCGATTTCCAACGGAAATTCATTCGAATTTCCAACGGAATTTTATTAAATTTCCAACGGAAATTCATTCAATTTCAACGGAAATTCATTCGAATTTCCAACGGAAATTCATTCAATTTCCAACGGAAATTCATTCGAATTTCCAATGGATATTCATTCGAATTTTCAACGGAAATTCATTCAATTTCCAACGGAAATTCATTCAATTTCCAACGGAAATTCATTCGAATTTCCAACGGAAATTCATCTCAATTTCCAACGGAAATTCATTCGATTTTCCAACGAAAATTCATCTGATTTTCAACGGAAATTCATTCGAATTTCCAACGAAAATTTATTCGAATTTCCAACGGAAATTCGTTCGAATTTCCAACGGAAATTCGTTCAAATTTCCAACGGAAATTCGTTCGAATTTCCAACGGATATTCATTCGGATTTCAACGGAAATTCATTTAATTTCAACGGAAATTCATTCGAATTTCCAACGGAAATTCATTCGAATTTCCAACGGAAATTCATTCGAATTTCCAACAGAAATTCATTCGAATTTCCAATTCGAATGAATTTCCATTGGAAATTCGAATGAATTTCCATTGGAAATTCGAATGAATTTCCGTTGAAAATTCGAATGGATTTCCGTTGGAACTTCGAATGAATTTCCGTTGGAAATTCGAATGAATTTCCGTTGGAAATTCGAATGATGGAAATTCGATAAATTTCCGATGGAAATTCGAATGAATTTCCGATGGAAATTCGAATGACTTTCCGATGGTATTTCGAATGAATTTCCGATGGAAATTCGAATGAATTTCCGATGGAATTCGAATGAATTTCCGATGGAAATTCGAATGAATTTCCGATGGAAATTCGAATGAATTTCCGATGGAAATTCGAATAAATTTCCGATGGAAATTCGAATGAATTTCCGATGGAAATTCGAATGAATTTCCGATGGAAATTCGAATTAATTTCCGATGGAAATTGAGATGAATTTCCGATGGAAATTGAATGAATTTCCTCTGGAAATTGAATGAATTTCCGATGGAAATTGAATGAATTTCCGATGGAAATTGAATGAATTTCCGATGAAAAATCGAATGTATTTTCGATAGAAATTCAAATGAATTTCCGATGGAAATTGAATGAATTTCGATGGAATTCGAATGAATTTCCGATGGAAATTCGAATGAATTTCCGATGGAAATTCGAATGATTTTCCGATGAAAATTTGAATGAATTTCCGTTGGAAATTAGAATGAATTTCCGTTGGAAATTTGAATGGATTTCCGTTGTAAATTCGAACTAATTTCCGTTAGAAATTTGGATGAATTTCCGTTAGAAATTCGGATGAATTTCCGTTAGAAATTCGAATGAATTTCCGTTGGAAATTCGAATGAATTTCCGTTGGAAATTCGAATGAATTTCCGTTGGAAATTCGAATGAATTTCCGATGGAAATTGAATGAATTTCGGTTGGAAATTGAATGAATTTCCGTTGGAAATTGAATGAATTTCTTTTGGAAATTCGAATGAATTTCCGTTGGAAATTCGAATGAATTTCCGTTGGAAATTCGAATGAATTTCCGTTGGAAGTTTGAATTAATTTCCGTTGGAAATTCGAATGAATTTCTTTTGGAAATTCGAATGAATTTCCGTTGGAAATTCGAATGAATTTCCGTTGGAAATTCGAATGAATTTCCGTTGGAAATTCGAATGAATTTCCGTTGGAAATTCGAATGAATTTCCGTTGGAAATTCGAATGAATTTGCTTTGGAAATTCGAATGAATTTCTTTGGAAATTGAATGAATTTCCGTTGAAATTGAATGAATTTCCGTTGGAAATTCGAATGAATTTTCGTTGGAAATTAGAATGAATTTTCGTTGGAAATTAGAATGAATTTTCGTTGGAAATTTGAATGAATTTCCGTTGGAAATTCTAATGAATTTCCGTTGGAAATTCGAATGAATTTCCCTTGGAAATTTCGAACGAATTTCCGTTGGGAATTCGAACGAATTTCCGTTGGAAATTCGAACGAATTTCCGTTGGAAATTCGAATGAATTTCCGTTGGAAATTCGAACGAATTTCCGTTGGAAATACGAACGAATTTCCGTTGGAAATTCGAACGAATTTCCGTTGGAAATTCGAATGAATTTCCGTTGGAAATTCGAATGAATTTCCGTTGGAAATTCGAATGAATTTCCGTTGGAAATTCGAATGAATTTCCGTTGGAAATTCGAATGAATTTCCGTTGGAAATCCGAATGAATTTCCGTTGGAAATTCGAATGAATTTCCGTTGGAAATTCGAATGAATTTCCGTTGGAAATTCGAATGAATTTCCGTTGGAAATTCGAATGAATTTCCGTTGGAAATTCGAATGAATTTCCGTTGGAAATTCGAATGAATTTCCGTTGGAAATTCGAATGAATTTCCGTTGGAAATTCGAATGAATTTCCGTTGGAAATCCGAATGAATATCCGTTGGAAATTCGAACGAATTTCCGTTGGAAATTCGAACGAATTTCCGTTGGAAATTCGAATAAATTTCCGTTGGAAATTCGAATGAATTTCCGTTGGAAATTCGAATGAATTTCCGTTGGAAATTCGAATGAATTTCCGTTGGAAATTCGAATGAATTTCCGTTGGAAATTCGAATGAATTTCCGTTGGAAATTCGAATGAATTTCCGTTGAAAATTCGAATGAATATCCATTGGAAATTCGAATGAATTTCCGTTGGAAATTCGAATGAATTTCCGTTGGAAATTCGAATGAATTTCCGTTGGAAATTCGAATGAATTTCCGTTGGAAATTCTAATAAAATTCCGTTGGAAATTCGAATGAATTTCCGTTGGAAATTCGAATGAATTTCCATTGGACATTCGAATGAATTTCCGTTGAAAATTCGAATGAATTTCCGTTGGAAATTCGAATGAATTTCCGTTGAAAATTCGAATGAATTTCCGTTGGAAATTCGAATGAATTTCCGTTGGAAATTCGAATGAATTTCCGTTGGAAATTCGAATGAATTTCCGTTGGAAATTCGAATGAATTTTCGTTGGAAATTCGAATGAATTTCCGTTGGAAATTCGAATTTATTTCCATTGGACATTGGAATGAATTTCCGTTGGAAATTCGAATGAATTTCTGATGAAATTTCGAATGAATTTCCTTTGGAAATTCGAATGAATTTCCATTGGAAATTCGAATGAATTTCCGTTGGAAATTCGAATGAATTTCTGTTGCAATTTCAAATGAATTTCCGTTGGAATTTCGAATGAATTTCCGTTGGAAATTCGAATAAACTTCCGTTGGAAATTCAAATGAATTTCCGTTGGAAATTCGAATGAATTTTCGTTGGAAATTCGAATGAATTTCCGTTGGAAATTCGAATGAATTTCCGTTGGAAATTCGAATGAATTTCTGAACTCGAATGAATTTCCAACGGAAATTCATTCGAATTTCAAACGCAAAGTAATTCGAATTTCAAACGGAAAGTCATTCGAATTTCCAACGAAAAGACATTCGAATTTCCATCGATATTTCATTCGAAGTTTCATCGGAAATTCATTCGAATTTCCAACGGAAATTCATTCGAATTTCCAACGGAAATTCATTCGAATTTCCAACGGAAATTCATTCGAATTTCCAACGGAAATTCATTCGAATTTCCAACGGAAATTCATTCGAATTTCCAACGGAAATTCATTCGAATTTCCAACGGAAATTCGTTCGAATTTCCAACGGAAATTCGTTCGAATTTCCAACGGATATTAATTCGAATTTCCAACAGAAATTCATTCGAATTTCCAACGGAAATTCATTCGAACTTCCAACGGAAATTTACTCGTAATTCAAACGAAATTCATCCGAAATTCCAACAGAAATTCATTCGAAATTCCAACGGAAATTCATTCGAATTTCCAACGGAAATTCATTCGAATTTCAACGGAAATTCATTCGAATTTCCAACGGAAATTCATTCAATTTCCAACGGAAATTCATTCGAATTTCAACGGAAATTCATTCAATTTCCAACGGAAATTCATTCGAATTTCCAACGGAAATTCATTCGAATTTCCAACGGAAATTCATTCAATTTCCAACGGAAATTCATTCGAATTTCCAACGGAAATTCATTCGAATTTCCAACGGAAATTCGTTCAATTTCAACGGAAATTCGTTCGAATTTCCAACGGAAATTCGTTCGAATTTCCAACGGAAATTCATTCGAATTTCCAACGGAAATTCATTCGAATTTCCAACGGAAATTCGTTCGAATTTCCAACGGAAATTCGTTCGAATTATTTCCAAAGGAAATTCATTCGAATTTCCAACGGAAATTCATTCGAATTTCCAACGGAAATTAATTCAAACTTCCAACGGAAATTCATTCGAATTTCCAACGGAAATTCATTCGAATTTCCAACGGAAATTCATTCGAATTTCCAACGGAAATTCATTCGAATTTCCAACGGAAATTCATTCGAATTTCCAAAAGAAATTCATTCGAATTTCCAAAAGAAATTCATTCGAATTTCCAACGGAAATTCATTCGAATTTCCAACGGAAATTCATTCGAATTTCCAACGGAAATTCATTCGAATTTCCAACGGAAATTCATTCGAATTTCCAAAAGAAATTCATTCGAATTTCCAACGGAAATTAATTCAAACTTCCAACGGAAATTCATTCGAATTTCCAACGGAAATTCATTCGAATTTCCAACGGAAATTCATTCGAATTTCCAAAAGAAATTCATTCGAATTTCCAACGGAAATTCATTCGAATTTCCAACCGAAATTCATTCGAATTTCCATCGGAAATTCATTCGAATTTCCAACGGAAATTCATTCGAATTTCCAACGGAAATTCATTCGAATTTCCAACGGAAATTCATTCGAATTTCCAACGGAAATTCATTCGAATTTCTAACGGAAATTCATCCGAATTTCTAACGGAAATTCATCCAAATTTCTAACGGAAATTAGTTCGAATTTACAACGGAAATCCATTCAAATTTCCAACGGAAATTCATTCTAATTTCCAACGGAAATTCATTCTAATTTCCAACGGAAATTCATTCAAATTTTCATCGGAAAATCATTCGAATTTCCATCGGAAATTCATTCGAATTTCCATCGGAAATTCATTCGAATTTCCATCGGAAATTCATTCGAATTTCCATCGGAAATTCATTTGCATTTCCATCGGTAATTCATTCGGAATTTCATCGGAAATTCATTCGAATTTCCATCGGAAATTCATTCGAATTTCCATCGGAAATTCATTCGAATTTCCATCGGAAATTCATTCGAATTTCCATCGGAAATTCATTCGAATTTCCATCGGAAATTCATTCGAATTTCCATCGGAAATTCATTCGAATTTCCATCGGAAATTCATTCGAATTTCCATCGGAAATTCATTCGAATTTCCATCGGAAATTCATTCGAATTTCAATCGGAAATTCATTCGAATTTCCATCGGAAATTCATTCGAATTTCCATCGGAAATTCATTCGAATTTCCATCGGAAATTCATTCGAATTTCCATCGGAAATTCATTCGATTTTCCATCGGAAATTCATTTGTATTTCCATCGGAATTTCATATGGATTTTCGTAGGAAATTCATTCGAATCTCCACCGGAAAATTATCCGAATTTCCATCGGAAATTAATCAAAATGTCCATCGGACTATCGTCCAAATTTTTATTGGAAATTCATTTGAATTCCCATCGGACATTCATCCGAATCTGAACTTTCATCGGAAGTGCATCCAAATTTTCATCGGAGATTTATCCGAATTTCCATCTGAATTTCATTCGAGTTTTCATCGGAAATTCATCCGAATTTTATTCGGAAATCATTAAAATTACCATCGAGAATTCATCCAAATCGGCATCGAAAACTTATCCGAATTTTCACAGAAAGTTTATTTGGAAATCCTTCCTTCATCGAAAATTTAGTCGATATTCTACGAGAAATTTATTCGACGTAAACTTCTGCACGAAATATATTCAAATTTTATCAAAAAGTTCATTCACGTTTCCATGAATTTTTTTATTTGAATTTTGACTCGAAATTCTTACCAAAATTTGATTTGAATTTTCACCCGAAATTTATTCGGACAAATTTTATTAGGATTCCAAACGGAAATAAATTTTAACTTTCAAAGGCAATTTACTTGAATTCCCAAGTTCATTAAAATTATCACAATTAATTCTTCCGAATTACCAAAAAAATTTTTACATATTCCGAGCTTGCACTAAAAATTCGGAATCAATATTCAAATGTGCCGACAATATGTTTGTAAAATTGAGGTTTTATATGAACTTGTTGCTCTTTCTACATATTTGTTTAGCAAATTAATTTTTATAAAGAGATCACAAGCTATTCTTCCTGTTTTTACTTATGTTCATAAAACAGTTTCTCAACAATGATTTGACTTTAACATTCGTTTTGCAATCGAGTAAACCAGGTTAATGAAAACGTTTGAAATTCATTTTCTAACGTGTAGACTGATGATGATGAAAAAAAAACTTAACTAAATAATGTTCTCTCTCAAAATGTAGTGAGCGTGATTAAATTTAATTGTACAACAAATTATTTGCGTACAGTGACCCAAAGCAGAAAAACGTTTAGATGGAAATTAGTGCAGGCTGCTGAAGCCTTCATATTATACGACTGTACAAATCTCAGCAGGACAAACCTACACGAAACTGCCATAATCGTTTTAAATGGGGTAACGAAATGTGTTCGAAGCTAAGGTCTTATTTTAGTGACTCGTTTAAAAAACAACAAAAGTTTAGTTTTCTCATACTATCTATTGTGAGTGTATTTTTGTTGAATCGACATTTTTCGAGGCAATGCTTTGATTGTTTAACAAAGGACGACGAATTAGTCCTTCACCCTATGTGAGCCTCACGTGAGTTTATTCTACACAAACACGAACTAGCTACAGCCTTACCGTTGCATCGCTGTGTATGAATAGGACTGCCATTGCACCTGCTGTCCTTATGACCACGTATGCTCTTTACTTCACTACCGTGGCACCAACATCCCCAAAGACTGGGTCGTTGAACGAATAGGAATTTATTATTGCGGATTATCCCCATTTTTTCCACGAACAAACCCCGTCTTTTGCCGTTGAACAATATAAATGTGGATGGGTGCCACTAGAGCTAGCGCTCGCACTGACCCGAGTCAACGCTGACAAAGGACCAAACGAGGGACACTGACGTGGCCCACCTTACTCTTCGCACCATCAATCACCTGGAGCACGATTTCCGTGAGCCGTCAACACCTTCTGCAAAATTGGATTCTACATTCCCCGAAAATTCCTTGACATGAAAAGGAATCCGATGCGTTCCTGTCGGCTAAACAGAGCGAAGAATCAGAACCGCTTCTGCTCACCATCCAGAGAAGAAGCATCCAATTAAAGTGCTCGTTTCTGTTCAGCGTTGATTGGACAATTAGAAATGAGTTAGGCAAAGTCAGTCACACGCCCATGCGAGCCGGGTGCGCAAATTGAAACTAATGAATTCGCGTTTGAACTAGATCCTACGAATCTGAATGTTGCATAACTCATTCATTTGTTTGAGAACAGTAAGCATCTCAAACTGTCTCGATGGGGCAGCGATTGAAGAAAATTGACTCACTCCTCAAGTGCTTTTGCTTTGGCTCTTGGCGTGATGGCAGATTGTCTGCATTTATCCGGCAGCCGACGGCGGATGATTTCCAAGAATTATTGCATGCATAATGCTCCCCACTTGCCACTTTCCATCATCGATCGACGCCGCAGATGCAGGTCGGACCCACTGCATGAAAAGGAGCGATTCGTATGTGATGAAAGATTTTCATCAGAGCGCAGAAAATTAGCGCCAAGTGGATTCAATAGGAGGGAGGCTGGCTGAAAATGTTCACACCAATAATGTAGGATTAAGAAATGGAATATAACCAAGTTACGAATTTAGGAAATCATTCAAATTGACCGTCTGAATAAGTTCATCCTGCTCCATCTTCCCCTACTTGAGTGGGTTCGCAACGCGCTGGGCCTGGACTTTGTTGCACAGGATAGGCAGGATGATGTTATTATTGCAATTGAATGAGATAAAATCTTGAGCTTCTGCATTCCAGCGGCAACGGGGCATGAAATCTCGTGCTGAATCTTCAACAACCATCGAGAACAAAAGGGGTTTGAACCTAATTGAGATGTTATGCGTCGAGTGGGAGCTTGTTAACGATTTCTGGCGAATTTGGACGCATGCTTTCCATCAATTGTGCATTATCCAACGTATTATCACTATTTTCAAATGTAATTAATATTAAATCAAGTTTGTCAATTCATATGTACCGTCGAACTTTGAATGAGCTGGGCGTGAGATTTATCATAATTTCAGCACCTTTTCATGCGGTTATCAGCACTACTGCCGAACAATTTCCATCACATAATTTTCCCACCTCCGGTTCCGCTCGATTGGTTAATTGAAATTCTGTGTGCAGATTAATTCCGAAAACCCCCTCCCGTGTTCTCCGGTTCGTTCGCTCATGACTGCGCTCGGGTGAGCTTTGTGCCACACCGTGGTACGCCGGATAGTTGTTGGGTGTCGACGTTGTCACACCGAAAGCTCCATCGAAGCCATAATTAATTCATGGTACGTAAATTATACGTCTGCCACGGTGCCAGATCCTATAATCCGCGACTCTTCTCTTTGTATTCGCGGGTAAGAGGAGCAAAAAAAAAGCATAAGCCACTCTGTTGTTACCAAAGCTGTGCAAATTAATCAATTATTTCACGCTAATCCATCCGGGACTTGTGAATAGGAGAGCGGTATGGAATGGGTGGGGCTTTCCAGCTCATGTAAATGTCACTAATTTATGTTGGTAGCTGGGAACAAAGGAACTCGTGTTATTGCACTAGAAACAAATTTCAGTTTGAATAAATCAAGCTTGACAGATCAAAGCGCACTTTTGTTGTGCGAGACTTTAACCAGGAATGAATGTGGACTATGAAGAGAATGGGAGACGAGTGAAAGGCATTTTCGGATGTAATGAAACTTTATTGCCTGGCAAACGGAATCCAGGAGTGATATTTCGTATGATTTAGCATCTCAGAATTGAGCTGCTTTGTATTTCCATTGCCTAGCGAATGACGAGCCGAATGTATGTCAAAGTCACAAAAACATAATCATGAAAGATTGCTGAGTATGCAAAAAAGAAGAAAATTTGCCGAAACGAGACTATTCACGATAAAAGAAAAGATATTTCGTGTTTTTGTTCGAAATTATCGTACTTGTTTGATTTACATATACGGGAAAAGGCTTTCTGTAAAGAGATGCTTCTTTAAATTTCGTAACTTGCTTCATTCTTGAATCATCATTCTGATCCATTACGTTTAGAAAATCGTGTTCTGTTATTTTGGTGGCATCGCATTCTCTGGAGACCAGTATTTTTTGTAAGTTTTCGTACTGAAAAAAAAACATTACTGTTCCAGGAAAGAATAATTGAGAGAGTTCTTGATGACAAATCAGAAAAACGTATCCGTGGAATTAAAAAGCATTTTTTGAAAGAAACGACGATTTTTTTGTGGAAATTTAAAGAAATTTAGTTTTATTTCTTCTTGAAATGATTTTTATGATGTGAAATTTTCGGAACATTTTGCATATATAGTCGAAGAATCTACACGTGAAAATTAAAATGAAATTTGATTGAGTTTCCCATGGATTTCAAAAGATAATATTCCATTGAAAATTCGAAAGAATTCTCTGTGAAAACACGAATAAAATTTTCTGCGGAAATTCGAATGACTTCCCGGTGGAAATACGAATGAATTATCGAACAAAATTCGAATGAATTTCCTGTCAAATTGGATAGAATTTCAGTTAGGAATATTGATGAATTTCTATTGAAAATTATAATGAATTTTCGTAAAAAAAATTAAATGCTTCTTCTTCTTATTGGCATTACATCCCCACACTGGGACAGATCCACCTCGTAGCTTAGTGTTCATTAAGCACTTCCACAGTTATTGACTGCGAGATTTCTAAGCCAGGTTACCATTTTTGCATTCGTACATCATGAGTCTAACATGATGATACCTTTTTGGCCAAGGGAAGCCGAGACAATTTCCAATCCGAAAGGGAATCGAACCCAGCCACCCTCAGCATGGTCTTGCTTTGCAGCCGCGCGTCTTACCGCACGGCTAAGGAGGGCCCCGGAAATTGAAATGCGTTTGCGTTGTAACTACGAATCAATTTCTTCTGAAGTTGCGAATGAATTTCCGTAAAAAATTCGAATGAATTTCCGTTGGAAATTCGAATGAATTGAATCTCCGTTAGAACTTCGAATGAATTTCTGCTAAAATTTTGGATGAATTTCCTTAGTAAGTTCCAATGAATTTCCGTTGAAAAATCAACGAATTAAAAATCAAACGAATCAAAAAATTCAAAAATTCCCTCTGGAAATTCGAATGAATTTCCTCTGGAAATTCGAATGAATTTCCTCTGGAAATTCGAATGAATTTCCTCTGGAAATTCGAATGAATTTCCTCTGGAAATTCGAATGAATTTCCTCTGGAAATTCGAATGAATTTCCTCTGGAAATTCGAATGAATTTCCTCTGGAAATTCGAATGAATTTCCTCTGAAATTCGAATGAATTTCCTCTGGAAATTCGAATGAATTTCCTCTGGAAATTCGAATGAATTTCCTCTGGAAATTCGGATGAATTTCCTCTGGAAAATCGTATTAATTTCCTCTGGAAATTCTAATGAATTTCCTCTGGAAATTCTTGAAATTCGAATGAATTTCCTCTGGAAATTCGAATGAATTTCCTCTGGAAATTCGAATGAATTTCCTCTGGAAATTCGAATGAATTTCCTCTGGAAATTCGAATGAATTTCCTCTGGAAGCTGGAATGAATTTCCTCTGAAAATTGGAATGAATTTCCTCTGAAATTCAAATGAATTTCCTCTGGAAATTCGAATGAATTTCCTCTGGAAATTGAATGAATTTCCTCTGGAAATTCGAATGAATTTCCTCTGGAAATTCGAATGAATTTCCTCTGGAAATTCGAATGAATTTCCTCTGGAAATTGAAATGAATTTCCTCTGAAATTCGAATGAATTTCCTGGAAATTGAATGAATTTCCTCTGAAATTCGAATGAATTTCCTCTGGAAATTCGAATGAATTTCCTCTGGAAATTCGAATGAATTTCCTCTGGAAATTCGAATGAATTTCCTCTGGAAATTCGAATGAATTTCCTCTGGAAATTGGAATGAATTTCCTCTGAAATTGGAATGAATTTCCTCTGGAAATTCGAATGAATTTCTCTGAAATTCGAATGAATTTCCACTGGAAATTGAATGAATTTCCACTGGAAATTCGAATGAATTTCCTCTGAAATTGAGATGAATTTCTCTGGAATTGAATGAATTTCCTCTGGAAATTCGAATGAATTTCCTCTGGAAATTGAATGAATTTCCTCTGAAATTCGAATGAATTTCCTCTGAAATTGAAATGAATTTCCTCTGGAATTCGAATGAATTTCCTCTGAAATTGGAATGAATTTCCTCTGAAATTGAATGAATTTCCTCTGAATTGAGATGAATTTCCTCTGAATTGGAAATGAATTTCCTGGAATTCGAATGAATTTCCTCTGGAAATCGAATGAATTTCCTCTGGAAATTCGAATGAATTTCCTCTGAAATTGAATGAATTTCCTCTGGAAATTGAAATGAATTTCCTGGAATTGAATGAATTTCCTCTGGAAATTCGAATGAATTTCCTCTGGAAATTGGAATGAATTTCTCTGAATTCGAATGAATTTCCTCTGGAAATTCGAATGAATTTCCTCTGAATCGAATGAATTTCCTCTGGAAATTGGAATGAATTTCCTCTGGAAATTGGAATGAATTTCCTCTGAATTCGAATGAATTTCCTCTGGAATTCGAATGAATTTCCTCTGGAAATCGAATGAATTTCCTCTGGAAATTGAATGAATTTCCTCTGAAATTGAATGAATTTCTCTGAATTCGAATGAATTTCCTCTGGAAATTGAATGAATTTCCTCTGAAATTGAATGAATTTCCTCTGGAAATCGAATGAATTTCCTCTGAAATTGAATGAATTTCCTCTGAAATTCGAATGAATTTCCTCTGGAAATCGAATGAATTTCCTCTGGAATTGGAATGAATTTCCTCTGGAAATCGAATAATTTCCTCTGGAGAATCGAATGAATTTCCTCTGGAAATTCGAATGAATTTCCTCTGAATTCGAATGAATTTCCTGAATTGGAATGAATTTCCTCTGGAAATTGAATGAATTTCCTGGAAATTGAATGAATTTCCTCTGAAATTCGAATGAATTTCCTCTGGAAATTCGAATGAATTTCCTCTGGAAATTCGAATGAATTTCCTCTGGAAATTCGAATGAATTTCCTCTGGAAATTGAATGAATTTCCTCTGGAAATTCGAATGAATTTCCCTGAAATTGAATGAATTTCCTGAAATTCGAATGAATTTCCTCTGGAAATTGAATGAATTTCCCTGGAAATTCGAATGAATTTCCTGGAAATTCGAATGAATTTCCTGGAAATTGAATGAATTTCCCTGAAATTGGAATGAATTTCCTGAAATTGAATGAATTTCCTTGAAATTCGAATGAATTTCCCCTGAAATTCGAATGAATTTCCTGGAAATTCGAATGAATTTCCTGACGAAATGAATTTCCTGAAATTGAATGAATTTCCTGGAAATTGGAATGAATTTCCCTGAAATTGAATGAATTTCCTGAAATTCGAATGAATTTCCCCTGGAAATTCGAATGAATTTCCCCTGGAAATTCGAATGCATTTCCCCTGGAACTTCGAATGAATTTTCTCTGGAAATTCGAATAAATTTCTTCTGGAAATTCGAATAAATGCTTCTAGAAATTCGAATGAATTTCCTCGGTAAATTCAGATGAATTTCCTCTGTAAATTCGAATGAACTTTCTTTGGAACTCCGAATTAATTTCCTCTGGAAAGTTGAATGAATTTTTTTTTGGAAATTCGAATGAATTTCCTCTGGAAATTTGAATGAATTTCCTCTGAAAATTCGATTGAATTGCCTTTGAAAATTCAAATGAATTTCAGTTGGAAATTGAAATTTCAAAATTCATTCGAATTTTCAAAAGAAGATCATTCAAATTCCCAAAAAAAACATGCGGATTTCATCGAAAATTCATTTTGATATCAACTGGAAGGGGAAATTCCTTCTTATCCCCACCGAAAATTCTGCAAATCTGAAATCTAAGGTTTGCAAAAGTATGATCTCGAAAATACAGTATATACCAAAATTTTATACAGATTTTGTTTTTGTTTGTGATTTGAAAAGACCTACTGGCACGATTCTGACCTACTTGAGAAATAAAATAAATAAATAGGGCTTTGTTTCACTTTTGACACATTCAAAATTGATGTTCATGTCGAAAACAGACGCCATACGAGTCTGAAGGGGCCACAATCGCATGACGACAGCATTTACCATCCCATCATGAATAAACATTAAACAGCATTTATAGCCAAGTGACCTGCAAACACACATGCCTATCACGATTGTCCTCCCACACCACGCCACCCATCGAACTCGATGAATCTTATTAGTTGTTGTCGATATACATATCCTTTTTCCGAAGTGGAAAACCCCCTCGAAACACCTGTTCCACGTTTTCATCGGCCGCTGCATCACCACACCCACACAATCCCATCCACCCCTCACCGGAAATTATGAACACGGCTTTCGAATGCACTTCTCACCACACACTACACCATAGACAAGCGAGTCACATCCAAACGCGCCACTCCTTGCTGTGGAGTAGAGCCTACTGATGCAACGCAGCCACTCCCACCACCAAAGGATCATTGTTGCCGGTCGACGGTAGTCCCTCTGCTGCAAGCCTGAGACAGTTGGCTCCGTATTTCGTATGTGCTACTGATGGGAACGTAGAGCGCCGGGTGGAACGTGGCGCTAGAAATGTGCTGTGCACAATTTAATCAAACACGCCATTCACCCGCACGGGTTTCTTGCATAAGTGTAGCAGGACCAAGAATATCATTTCGATATCAATTTGAATCCTAGATTTGTTTTATAATGATTTCAGGAAGGAATTTAAATGAGTCGTCAATAACAATGATATCAAGAAACTATCTTTGGTCACAACAATCTTTGTTCCAGTTTTCAACATCCCCCGAATATTTCCTTACCACGCTAACGTTCCAATGTATCCAAGCAACCCACGGCTAACGCCACCGGGCTCCTGTGCGATGGATGTGCAATTTTTTGTTCGCCCGACCTATCCTCCGCTGCACCCACCACCACACGCCAACTACGATGATGACGTATCCTTTTCGCAGCCAATCACCTCCCCGTGCGACGCGACCGCCACCAAACACCAAGCAGCTCCACTCAATACGGGCGATCGATTTTCATATCAGTTGCGAGTTGTGCGCTCGGAAGCAGGAAGGAGTTCGGCTGATTCATTCACTGTGTTGTTTTTTACATGTTTTTTTTTGTTCGCGGATAGGACGAAGCGCGTGGAACATACGCGAGCGAACGAGCGCCTGACCGACCCAACTGGGTTTGGCGAATTTTCTTCCGAACAGCACCGATTGCCGAATTATGCTTCTTCAGAAAGAGATAAAAGTCGTTTTATTGGTATTGTTGTTTTCTTCCCGCGGCGATTGCTTTTCACAGCTCACTTCGCTGTTTGATTCATTTCCTGTTCATGGGGTGCGGAGCTGGAGGGGAGGGTATTTATGTTGTATTTTCTGTTCGAACCAAAACAATAAAACTTTAACTCAATTCCGTTCGCGATCCACCCTTCTTCCGGTGGGTTAGGGATGGATGTTTTTCACGCTCGCACGATGCTCTGTTCGTTTGTATGCGGAACCAAACCTATCACTTTAAATCCTCCTTTGAGATATGCTAGACACGACGTGAAGCTGCTTCTTTGGCGTAACACTTAAGGCAAATTACTTTTCAGTAACGATTCTCAATCCACCAGACAATGCTATTTTATATGAATAATAGAGCTCAATAAAAACTACTCTAGACACATAAAGCACCAACGGCAAGCACTAATAGATGTAACAAATCATCGCACAGCCACATTTGACACGCTCGCAAAACTTAGTTCTGTCGAGTCTTCCTTATCTGCGGCCACTAAAAGCAGAAGCAGCGCAAAACTCCACTAACAATAAATTATCTTCCCCTTTCAGTGGAGTGACTTGCTGAAAATCGATTCCACCCGAGCAGGAAGAAAAGCACTTGATTTGGTCCATTCGCTTGATTCTGCATCACTGCATCCCTGCCCGAAGAGGATGCAGCTCTTCAGACCCACACAGCACACACACATCCCCGGTCGCTGCTGATTGTTGCTCCATTCATCCACCCGCAAGTTACTATTGTCGTCACTTTTAATTGTTCTTCGACTGTGTGTGATGAAAAGGATTCACCGTCGCCGAGTGCCACCACCAGCACCTCCACCACCACTGGGAAGGACGAGAATCACTCTAATGCTTCAAAGGACGTGCAAATACACCTTCCAAAAAGGAACGATCCTTTCGCCAAAAGTCGAGTGACATGTCTGACTTCTAGTTGTCAGAGTAAAGCCCGACCAGCCCCTCTGTTGAACGAGCGGAGCTCATTCTCTCCGGCTAGCGGATTGGATGGAAAATAAACGCGCTCCTCTCTGTGTGCGATTCAGTAGGTCTCAATCTACGGAACGAGCTCCACATGGATTACAACAACGATTTGCGTTTCTGATAATGGCATTAGAATTTCACGATTTTTATATATTTCTAAAGCATCTCAGACCCAAAAAAATATGAATAATTTTTCCTTGATAGATTCCATATCGATTCTACAAACAATTCGCGTATCTTGACCACCCTAAGGGCTAGATCATTTAGAAATGGGGAGCTTCAGATAGTCTTGAAGTGATCGAATATGCAAATTTTCCACAGCATTTCATAATTAGTAAACCATTCTTTTTGTTTTTTATCGCAGTTTGAAACTAACGTAGTTTCAAAATATTCACCATGCTGGAAGAGAAACAAAAAATAATTATACACAGTCCTGCAAAATCCATCTGCGTCAAAAGCCGGATTTTACCCATCATTCAGTCCCATGATGGCCCATTTATGTTTTGGCTAAATTTAGCCAGCTGCCATTGCAGCAATAAAGTGCAACAATGGTACTACAATATTGGAGTTCAGCTCATCCCAAAAAATCTGAATCCATCAAATTGCCCTCAGTTTCAAACAATAGAGTAACTTTTGGGTGATTTTTAACCAGAAACTGAAAATGAAGGGAGCAGTCACTACTGACATTGCACTATGGTCCAGGATTCAGATTTACGCGGAAAGATGCATTTTACGCCAAAACTGTATTTTTTAGAAAAAACTGTTGTTCTACAAAATTGTTCGAAATAGTAAGGCCATCATTATGGTTCTACCAAAAAATAGAGTGGCCCATCATATAAAAAAAAATAGAAAATATTTTTTTATTTCTCAGAATATTGACATGTTATGTTCTACAAAGTTGTAGCGCAGCTTATTCCAATCAATTTTGCTAAAAAACTTTTTCTGTAGCTCTTAAGTTGGCTGATTCAGAGCAATTTTACCTAATTGGATTAGAAATTAAAAAAAACTGTATTTTTGATCTACTTGTTTTGTTTTACATTTCTCGAAAAAGTCGTCTTCAGGTGACTTTCAGAGCTCAAACAAATTTAACTTTTGATGGGTAAATACGCTCAATATCTTTTTCCGATCAAAAGTTACAATCGTTTTTCACATAAATTACATTTTTTTCATAAGTTGATATCTCCGGTTAGGGCAGACCAAAAAAATATATTCACACGGCATCTGAAAGAGAAATTAATATTCTTTATTATGTCAAAAAATTGGGGATATGTTATTTTTTTATCTCAAGTTTCACCAATTTTACTAAAATCATGTTTTTTCAAATAAATTGATATAACTCGACAACGGAAGAAGATACAGACGATATTCTTATAGCAAAACACGCGTTTTAAAAAGCCTCAAAAGTTTTCAGAAGATGACATCCGTGAAAAATAAAAAATGAAATGAGCAGATCATAAATATTCTTTTTCGAGGGACACCCTAATCCTGGTAAGTAAAATTACTTCTAAACAAGTGAGCTTGAGAGCTACATAAAAGTTTATATAGCAAAGTTGATGGGAAAAGCTGCGCTACAACTTTGTAGAACATTTTATGTCAATTTTCCGTAAAATAAAAAAAATTCACATTTTTATAAAATGGCACACCCTATTTTTCAGTAACTTTATAATAAAGGCCCAAGTATCCAGAACAACTTTGTAGAACAAATTTTGTTTCAAAAGTATGCTTCAGACCGAAAATGCATCTTTTCTCTCGTAAATCTTGCAATACGATGATAATGATAAAATTTATAAAAAGTGTTTAAGCTGTAGATTTTTATTTCCATTTCTCACGAATGTCATCTTCTGAAGACTTTTGGGGCTTTTCAAAACGCGTGTTTTGGTAAAAGAATATCGTCTGTATCTTCTTCCGTTGTCGAGTTATATTAATTTATTTGAAAAACATGATTTTAGTAAAATTGATAAACTTGGGATAAAAAATAACATATCCCAATTTTTCGACATAATAAAGAATATTAATTTCTTTCAAATGCTGTGTAAATATATTTTTTGGTCTGCCCTAACTGGAGATATCAACTTTATGAAAAAATGTATTTTGAGGAAAACGATTATAACTTTGATCGAAAAAGATATTGCATATTCACCCATCAAAAGTTGCATTTTTTGAGCTCTAAAAGTCACCAGAAGACGACTTTCGAGAAATGTAAACAAAAAAGTAGATCAAAATACAGTTTTTTTGAGGTACACCCTAATTCAAGCAGGTAAAATTGTTCCAAATCAGCCAACTTAAGAGCTACAGAAAAAGTTTTTAGCAAAATTGATTGGAATAAGCTTACGCTACAACATTGTAGATCATAACATATCAATATTCTGAGAAATAAAAAAAAAAAATTCTATTTTTTTATATGATGGGCCACCTATTTTTGGTAAAACCATAATGATGGCCTTTACTATTTCGAACAATTTGTAGAACAATGTTTTTTCATTTCATAGAAGATGAGTTTGAATATCCCATTGAATTCCATCATTTATCAGAGTCTCTGATAGAGCGTATTTTCGACCTCAACAGTAAGGCCGTCTCTGGTGTCTCGTACTTGACTCGACTTCGACTACAAGACACCGAAGACGGCCTTACTGTTGAGGTCGAAATACGTATCTGTCAGGATACAATTATGGGTGAATCTAATGGGATTGTTCAAACTCGTCTTATGACAGGTGAAAACATTCCACTAAAAAGCTCAAAATAATTTTCTTATCAGTTTTTTCTAAAAAATATAGTTTTGGCGTAAAATGCATCTTTCCGCGTAAATCTGAATCCTGGACCATAGTGCATTGGGCGTATGAAGAATTGGTGGAATCAGCTAGCCAAAATCATGGCTGAAGAAATTATGCGACGACTGACAAGCAGCATTAACAAAAAAGTGCGAGAATTTCTTCGAAATAACGATGCCTGATTCGTTTAAGTCATTCATATGAAATAAAATATGTAATATTACTTTTGTTCCATTCTTAGAAAGTTTTTCGATCAAACCAAAAGTAAAAAAAAATACGCATACGCATATGATCTGGTCTTTATACTTTTTTTTTGGCTCGAGAGTTTAAACAGCTAAGGGACGCCGATATTTATACGCTAGTTTGATAGGATAGAACAGTTTGGTCCGAGATAAGGCTTGGAACTTCCTAGAAACTCCAGAATGATACTAACGGCTGAAATGCCATAAACTGACATCATCACCATCTTAAAGTGAGGATATACAACTTCTGATTTCAGCTCTCGATTCCATCCCGCTGTTGTTCAAGCTGAGTTTGAGGTACACAATCGGCCTTTCAGTAATGCAGACCACATCGACCTAGTTTTCGTCAAAGTCGTCCCAGTTCGTTCTATCGGCTATTGAACTCCCACCACCATTGTGAGTCTCGCCGCTCTGATACGTAGCACAAAATTCTCGCTGGCTTTTTCATCACCACCATTGCCGTTCCTATTAGTTCAACCAAGCCCCCATCGGCCTTCTCTCAGCAAGTCTAACCCAGCGATGGTCGATATCCTCATCTCCGCCATCGCCATTCTCGTCATGCTATCACAATTCAAGTACATTCCAAGCTATCATTGCCGTTGTGGGTCTCGCCGATACGATTAAGTCCATAGTCCACTGTTTAAATCATAATGACAAATATTTGTCATGTTCATCTGGACATCTATCAAACTGATTAGAAATCAACATGGATATCAAGATGGCTATACAAATATTTGTTATGCAGTCAAACAGTGTGCTGATAGCTTTAGCAATCGAATCCATGTCAGCCTATCATCGCCATACTCAGTAATTCAGTTAGCGACCTTCCTCTGGCTCCCAGTTAAGATGAGCTCGTAAACCACGATTCAGTGTTTAATATTCGAAGTGAGCGGTTAATGTTAAGCAGATGATCATCGCTTCCGTTCCAATTGCGTCATGGAACGGTCTTGATGATCATATGGCTACCGCTTCTGCCTCATATGCAGGAGGTCGTGGGTTCAATCCCAGGCCCGTTCCATTCCTCCTTCTTTGTATCTTTTTTTATACATTTACATACATTTCTTATATGGCTCCACCCCACTACCCCGAATGCCGGTACCCCCAACGCCATTACCCCGAATGGGACAGTACCCCGAAAACCATCACCCCGAATGGGACACTACCCCGAAAGGCGATTACCCCGAAAACGTTCGGAATCTGTAGTATTCTATTATTATGTTTAACACCAACAGATATCGCAAAATGACAATCTTTGCCAAGAATAAAAAAAATTGAGATACTTAGATAAATCCATTACAGTTTCTGTTTAACCAACAGTTTTGATATATCTTCTAAGTAACTTTAACTGTCATTGTTGTCATTATGACATGGAAAACTGCTATTCTACGAAATGGAGTAAAAGCACCTGTTTTAATAGAACACGTTTGCCCGGTATAAAGCAGACAGAGGAGATTATGCCTTCTTTGGTGGACGCGTTTGCCCGGAATAGAACACACACAGGAAATAATGCCTTCTTCAAATAAATGCGTTTTCCCGGTATAAGGCGAACGGAGGAGATGATGCCTTCTTTAAATGAACGAGTTTGCCCGGAATAAGGCACACAGGGGAAATTAAGCATTCTTTAAATGAACGCGTTTGCTCACTATAAGGCACACAGAGGAAATAATGCCCTCTCTAAAATGAACGGGTTTGCTGGTATGAGGCAGATGAGGAGATGATGCCTTCTTTAAATGGACGCGATTGCCAGGAATAAGGCAAACAGAGGAAATGATGCATTCTTTAAATGAACGCGTATGCTCGCTATAAGGCACACAAAGGAAATAATGCCTTCTCTAAATGCAGAACCCATTCTACCACTCAACCATTCTTACTCAGTAATCCACTTTTACTCACTCCATTTGCTCTTAATAATTCGCTCAATCTTGCTCAATTACTCTTACTAGCCCATTCACTCACTCACCACTCACTCACTCACTCACTCACTTCTTTACTCATATATCCCCTCTGTTACACACTTACTCATTTTTTACTAACTCACTCTACTCCAGCTCATTCCTTTTCTCTTCCAATTAACTCCCTCACTTTTACTTACCCACTCAACCTTACTCACTCACTCACTCTTGCTCACTGGCTTAGTCCTACTCACTCGCTCATTCATACCCCTCGCTCACTCTTGCTCGCTCATTCTCTCTTACTCAATTCACTCAATTTTACTCATGTACTCACTTTTGCTCACTTACTCACTCATTTCCTTTTACTCACCTCACCTGGCAACATTCTTATACACTCACTTACCTTTTTATAAACTCACTCTTACTCTCTTACTCACTCACACATCTTCTTTACTCATTCATACATGCTCTATTACTCAATACTTCACTCTTACTCAATCATTAACTCTCTACTCTGCCCACTTTTACTTCACACACATTCACTCCACTCGTCGATTCTGAGATTTTAGACCACTGCTTCCGATCCAGAATCCATTAGTTTTTACTTACAGCCTTACTTCCAATCTAGAAGGTTGCCCTTGTGAGCCATGTTGATGTGGTCCGCAAAAGCCTCAAACTCTCTGCATTGTGCATGAGAATGTGCTGTATAATCTTCCCATACTCTGCAGGACTCTTGAAGGGTGCCTTAGTGGGAATACTTAGTACTATACTGCTATACTATACTGCATTGAAACAGTCCCGGTTCCAATTCATATGAATAATCTTTTATTGAGTCACATTTTTTTTTTCATTGAGATGAAGTATAAACTTGAAATAAATGACTTATTCTGAGTATTGGCTCATCTGGGGTAGTGTCCCATTACATGGGTAATGGCATCTGCAGTGACTCATCTGAAGGGTTGTATGTTCAAAAGTGGCCTTCGGGGGTAATAAATTAAGGGTACGAATTATGGCAGTAAAATCGTAGAGTCTTCTTATATTATAATTTATAGCAATCTATAGAACTGGAAATGGGATTTCATACTGTTACCATCTTCTATCCTTATACCTTACAACTAAAATAATTCTAGTAGGTAATCGTTGAATCCGAAATAAGCGAAAAAGCTCGTTTCGTGCATCCCACTAGAAGTTTTATATAACCCTTTCATTACTATCATATTGGCAATCCGTTAAATTGACGAACTCTATGCCAGCAGAAAACCCAACTCCCAGATTCCAATTAAACCCGTTGCATTAACTCCTGTGGCGAGTGCAAAGGTGTTCTCGGTTTAGTAAAGATGCAAAAAAGTTCGGTTTCAGTACCATCGTTTCGAAGTGGATTTTAACAGAGACGTGCCAAAAATGTCATGGGATTGATTTTTTTCAAAGTTATTTACAATCTGATTTTTTGATTAACTTGTTTAACTTTGATCCAACTCGACTTGATGTCGAGCTCATGCACGGAGACACTGGGCACGACCACACAGTTGTATTTAATACGTATCTGCAAAGATAACGGTAAAATTAATCAGTGGGAATTAAATGGACAGTACTTAATACGTCTTAGACGGTTGAATACATTCCACTAAAAGAGCTTAATATATTTTTCTGAAGCCTAAGTTGCTGAAAAGTGCAGCGTGAATAACGTTGCTTTGGGGAACGCTCGTGATCACAATCATCGAACAGCGTCTAACAATGACCCTCTTTACCACGGATAATGGCAACCAGACACCCACAGCAGTGAAAAACGGACTCGAAAATGGAAAATGGAGCATCATGAACTTATCGTTCACGTCGATAAAGCAGATGAGGATTAGACCTCTTCTGTTTTCAAAAACTATCAAAAAATCAACTGGCCAGCCCAGAATCACAATTTTAATGCTAAAATGTTTTGAGGTGGCCTGGTCGACGAGGTTTTAGGCTATTTTCAATTTTGAAAAAATCTAAAAGAGATACAAACGCCGGAAAACGCCCGCAACGACCTCTATATGGAAGGCTTTGGGCTCTACAAGTCTTGTGGACATTACGATGGGTTCCAGTTCTCGTTTTGACCATGTTAAAGTAATTTTCGAGCTTTTAAGTGCATAAAAACACGGTTTCCCCTTAAAGTCAAGAAAACATAAAAAATTCTTGAATTTATGACAAATCACGTTAATTTAATTCAACCAAAGTGCTCGCGCTGTGCCCAATGGAACGAATGAGCTTGAAAGTAAGTAGTTAAATTAAAAAAAAATCAAGCCTATCCGGAGCTCTAGTTTTTTTTTTATCATCTATCGACAGTCCAAAATAAATGCAAAGGAAGAACCAAATTACTCCGGAGAACAGTGCATGAAGCAGATCTATTTAGTTTTTTCAAAGTTCCTTTCATCGACTGGACCGACGTGATCGTCATTGGCTTCTACTGATTTACGAACTTCCTTCAGCGTTATAAGGATCTTTTAGATGTCAAATCCATCTACCAGTTCCGTATAAAATGATCGGTTTAGTCTAAACACGGTTTAGGCATTACAAATTTTAATTCGCGATTTTATCAATTTCAAACGTTGAATTATAAGAATTTTTTTTTTCAAGTTTTTTATTCAATCAAGTACCTACCTAATTTCTCAAATCTATCAATCTTTTTTGATTTTTCAACATATTTAGAGTTTGTATATTAAATGCTGTTTCAGGGTTAATTTTACATTTTCCGTGTAACGAGTTGGATAAATAGTTTAGTGTGTAACATTCACCACTATAACCTTCTTAAGGTTAGTTGTAAGAAAATTCTTAACTACAAATATTTCACTCTTCAACACACGGAGGAATAAAATATTACCCAATTTTCAACATTTTTTAATAAATGTGTCGAACTTGGGAAATTGGCTTTAAACCACATTCAAACATGCATTATTGATCCATCACATCAAAAAACTTTCAAAATCTAATCAATCAGGAAATTACAGCAAAAATGATCAAAATACCCTGTCTAAAAGGCGGGGCTTGGGCGCATCAGAGGGTCAAGTTAACTTGTTTCAGTCCAACCTAATTATCAAAAATAAATTAACCCGTACGGGATTATTTTATGTCCAATTTCCATGAAATTTTCAGAGAAATAGCGTTATTTTTTGGTTCATCGTAACTTGATTTAACCATTGTGTTAATTCGGTTGGATTTTTAAAACCATTGATAACTGAGTGACAGTAACCAGAATTTGGATATAAATGTACTCAATCATTATTAACCAGTATCAGAAGACAGTTCTAATACAATTGGATCACCAGAGCAAAAAAAAAGTTCCGAAAGCCTGATTCCTTCGGGGAAGTGGACAAAATTTCGGTTAGTTCCAAAACTCATCTTACGACATATCAAGCATTTTGTTATAGTTTTGTTGTTTAAAGCATAAGCCCAATAGATGAGTTTTTGACACTGGAAGTATGTATTCCTGAAGACCAGGCTTAATAAGAAATGGACAAATTTCGATTAGCTCTGAATTCCATCTTTGCTACGAATCAACTCCCATGATTTTGAAAGTCCAGGATTTTGAGACTTTTCAGCTCAAACTTGCCGCTTCTTTCCAGTCTTTCTAAAATCATGAAATCCGACGCATTTCAACAAGGGCCTTTTCTGGGGGTACGTAACGCGCTGAAGGAGAGGGCGAAATTCAAGCCGAGCGATACGATGCATACAACAAGTAAACCTTCCATACAAAGTGGTGGTCTAGGGGAGGGGGAAGGGTGGTGGTCACGTCCTGGGGAATTGAGCGTTACGTAATTCAAAAAAGAACCCTGCAAGATGAGTTTCAGAGTTAATCGAAAATCGTCTTGCTTCTATACAAAGGGGACCACGTTCCCAGGAAAAGAATCGGACAGTGGCCAATGTGAAACTCTCAATAACTCATCGGAAGCTAAACTTATGTTTAGAAATCATGAATTTTGATATGTCGCAAATTAGATTTCGGGGTCAATCAAAATTCAATATCATCTCTGAGAGAACCAGACTCCTAGCAACACTCCCGGATGTGGTCAATGTTTCCAATAACTCTCAAATTTCATATTATTCGGCAACTCAGCAGTACAAAAATATTTTTTGTTGAATATCTTGGCAGTGCATATGCGCAGTACATGTTTCGAAATGGACAAATTGAAATTGAAATATGCGAAACAGAATCTACGTGTCATGTCACTCGAACTCTCAACTTCCTACTCTCAAGATAAGCGTGATAAGCCCTACACAATAAGACCACTAAAGTTTCCGTTTGCAAACCGTAAGAATCCGAATATCAGCATCCAACGCAGCTAGCTCTTTTTTTGCCAAATTGAATATCTCTACGATGCTTGATTTGGCCAATCGTCACATGTGCTTTATTGTTGTATAGCCACAGTCAAGCGAGCCCACCTTGTTCAAATTTATCAGTTGATCTTGACTTCAAAATCGTGAAGCTTGATTCTTTGCACGATGGGTTTTGCAGCAAATTGTAATTCGTCCACTTCTCCGAGAAAACCAGGTTACCGAGAACACTTCCGGACCGCTCCTAATGGGGCCAAAATCTCTTAAAATCATGTATCTTGGCGGGTCTTGTTTTCAATATCATTGAAAGTTTGATTAGTCGCAAAAACATGTGTTCGAGCTAAACTAGAATTTGTCCACTCTGCCTGAGGGATCCAGAATCCCGGAAAACTTCTGATCTTATCTAGTCTGGTCAATGGGATCCAGAAATTATTAAAAATCAAATATTGAGCTTGTTTTTAAAAATCATGAAGTTTGATTTGTCGTAAGATGGGTTTTGAAACTAATCTCTCTGAGGAAATTATGTCATTGCAGGAACACTTCAAGACTCCTTTAGCCATAAGTCTCCACAACTCCTCCAAAAATGTATCTATTAAGCTTGTCTGTTAAAATCATGAAATGGGACACTTCCGGAAGATGGGTTTCATAACTAACCGAAATTTGTACACTTCCCTGGGAGAACCAGGTTCCCGGAACTTTCGAAACCATGTTCTTAAGTGATCCAAACGTATCACAGCTAACTTATGATTTCTGACTCGTTTGCATTGAATATCTGAATATCTAAATGTCGCTCATTCACCAATGGTCATGAACAATTGGCCTGATGTTAGAGCTAAGCCATTGTCTCTACTTGATAAAATGGTATTTCCTCGTAATCGGACAGAACGTCAAATATCTGCTGTTAATCCCTTCCTGAAGCATATTCCTCTTGTTGTCTCTCAAGAAAATATTGGTCTGTCTCGTTACAGATAAAACAACGTCAAGCATACCAACTATGATACCATCGGAGTACTCATAATAATTTGAGCACCCTAAATTCGATTCTTGATTTATTATTATTATGTAAATCGCTCTGACCAACATAATATTTCGACTAAACAGACCCCTGATCAATGTTTTTACGGTTCGCCTGTAACATTTGGATCAGGTAAGAATCAAACTTCAAATATTCTTGTATTAAATGTACATTCTATTATCTGTCTGTCATATCTTAGGCAAATGAACATTCTCATGATAGTATTAAAAGGCGGAAGGTTTAAACATTTGACAGTTCCATCAGGTCATATTGATAGACATGTAGCTGAATTTATATATAGAAGTCTGATTCTGACAACCCAATACTTTTTATATCCGAAAACACTTCATCGTGCAAAAACAGGTAAATCTCTAGATACGCGGCAAACGTTGTCATATTCAGTTGCGGTTTGTTGACCTCGAACTAATATTTACAAAAAGAGAACAATGTTGTAGTCATTGGCAATGGTCCAATTTCACATTCCTTGGATGAAGTAGTTTTTACTTTGAGTGAAGTTAAACGCATTTTACATAATAATATCAAAGTTTGGAAAATGAAAATTTAGCATTTTCCATATCATTGTAAAAATGTGTTAACTTCACTCAGAATAAATTATAATTTGAAATATGTATCTGCTTTTTTTTTCGTGTCATTGGATAATTAACATCAAAACGAAATAACCTCTAGATTGAACATAAGTATTGTGACAATGTTGGTAAAATCTCAAATCTTAGCGGCGATTCAAATCATGCGTGAGTCAAATCCCATCAGAATCATGTGGCCCAAAAGAATTGTTCATGATTGGAATTGTGATTTGATTTGCATCAATGCGCATGATTTTTACGTCTTCGCCTTCATTGCTGAAGAGCGCATTGAATTAACATTTTTCACTTCCTTCTTAATAAATCCATATGTAAAACAAAACAAACGCCTCAATTGCGTTTCTTGACGCTTTTTTTAGAGCGAAATCATTTTTTATGGCGAGTGGGCAAAAGCGATGCGAATTTGTCGAAGAAATTTAAGCGCGATGATCTCCCTACAGAATCGCAAGCAGGTTAGCTCGTGTGTAAACCTCGATAATTGAGATTTGAGTATGATTCTACCAACAATGATTGTATTGCAAGACGGTTTTTGTTTACTTATCAAAATAGCAAACTTTCTTTGAAAATTCTCTTAACAGTAATAGAAATTCAAACAAGCTGTTCCTTTAAGATTTGCTTCTCCTAAAAACAAAATAATGTATCCCCGCAGTGACCCGCACCCTAAAATAAGTTGCGAACCACCGCCCTATAACGGGTGCAGCAGCGTGAGCGCTCTCTCGTTTTCTCACTTGGATACGTTCTCCCAAAGCATGGGTGTGAATTCTTCCGTAAGAGAAAACGGATCTCCTTTTCGTGGAAAAACGTGTCCAAACCGCTGGCAGAAGGCTCTGTCTGTTCAGCCATATGGTTTCAGAGAACGACACTCACCGCATCGACACAAACATCGAAGCGATGTTGGATCATCCTTGGCGAAAGCAACCCCACTCGGACCACGCGCTTTCACCGGTAGATACAGCTCTGTTAGTGACTCACCACGCTGATACTCCTACCGACTCGGGTTTATCGAATGCGTTCCAAAGCGAAGAAGCGGAAGCAAAACACTCTGTTGCTTGTTGTTGCTCCGTCGTTCGTGTCCTTCGGTATGGGTTGCGTTAGTGTTTTTTAAGAAACCCCAAAAGCAAAAAAGGTACCCTCCTAAAAGTGTACGATGTAGTAGCAGCCGGCGTTCGACAACACACTATCCAAAAAAAGAAAAGGAAAAAAAGGCGTACAACGAACACAAAGATTTCTCCCCAAAACCGGAGCAATAACAATAATTGACTTGGCGTCTGACGATGCAGGTGTTGTTCTATGCAGCTTATTAAAACGGATTTTCCGAAGAGCTGTGCCACCTTTGAGGGCGCAAATACTTCATGCAAATTGAGGATTCAAACTAAAATTATCGGCACAAGCAAGTGCAGAAGGTTCATAGCCCCTCGGGTGCGGAAAAAACAAGATTTTATCAATCCAAAACGTTACATTCCTCATGGGAATAATTACTCACCTGGTAATCTCATTCCGCCAGAAGCAGTAGGAGCGCAAATAAGCAAACCAAGTTTCATGATTATGTCTATGTAATTCTGCTCATCTCATTTATACACGGGGGATGATAGTCTGAAGCACTTTCGTAGAACTCCAAAAATAGCTGCATTTATTTTCAATTATTTACCATAATGCTAAAGCAGTTTTTCTCGTCCAGTTAACTTTTGTCATTTTTACTCAGTTTTGAATGATAATTTTCAAAAATAAATACATATATCGGTGTAATTTTATTTCCGAAAATCAGAAAAATAAATCTGAAGTTGCATCATCACTCGCTTAACATTTAAGCTTCTGATTACTTCCATTACTGTATTCTTTTGGGTTATTAGACCTCCCATGGAAGCGTACAAACTCATTCTCTCCGAGAGCATCGCGCCAAGGGAAGGTGTGTCATGTTCACATTTGTGTTCCTTATGCGACTTGCAACGTGGCGAGCGAAAGTTACCAAACCCTCAGGAACGAGACGAGAGAGGTTGAGCCTTTGCCAGAAACGCGTAAAATTGACACCATCGTTAAGCCCATAACAATAAGGTTTTATGCAACACGAATAGAGGTGGTCCGTTTGGCGCTTCCATTTGATTGTCGTTTCCATGGTTCATGGAATATTTTTAACACAAGAGAAAAAGTTTTAAAAATGTATAGTCGCTGTTAGTTACATATACCTTGATGATGATCATTTTATTTGGAATATGTAGAACTCAGAAAAAAATATTTTAAAGCTCTTTTTTAGTGGAATGTATTCAACTAAGTCTAAGACGAGTTAAGTACTCTCCATTTAATTCCACCAATTATTTCGATATCATTGTATGCTATTTCCCACAGTAATAATTTGTTTACTTTTCATCCCAAAATATTTACAAGACAAATCTAGAAGCTTTACACAGAGATTATTTGTTTGAAACCTTCATTACATTACCACCCGAATTTTCTTTGAGTTCTTACAATTCAATTGTCCCCTTCAATTGTCCAAATTCCATGTGAATTTGTTAAATAACATCTAATTCCAAACAGAATGAACAATTGAGCAAACTGATGGTATACTAGATACTTATCGCTGACTATTATCTGGTAGTATTTGACGGTAGGTACCGTGAAGCAACATCAGTTCATCCGACGTAACTACCTGTGGACCTCAGAAGGAAAAACAAATATGGATGTCTCTTAGTTTTCGACAGTATCTTGAGCAGTTCTTTGACCAGTGACTCCCATTATAAAACCCTGAAAATGATTCAACTGCTCCAAAAGCTATTAGTACTTATTCATCCAGCTTTCTCATCTAATATCTAAGCTTTTGAAAATAGATCTACTGTCGAAGGCTAAATGCTGATATTACCAAACAAAAAACATCTTGCCAAGAAAAACGAAAAAATCCAGCCTTTGCCTTTCTCGTACGACAAGAGTTGTACTGAAAGGCTATATGATTAACTCAAAAAAAACTTTTGATAGAAGCCCCGGGGGTGATGTCTGTATGTGTGTGAACAAATTTTGTATCGGACATTGCATTTCGGAATTATTGAAAAATCATTGTTTTCCCAAAGGTCCAGCTTTAGAAAAAAAAATTCAAAGAGTACATATTTATTTTTTTAAAAAGGTGTAAATGCAAATACATGCAAAATGATCGTAAAAAATCATGATCCTATTCCCTAAATAGCTTTTTAGACCTTTCTAATGTTATTTTTCAATACAGGCTGGACTTCGATTATCCGGAGTGCGTTCGATTATCCCGGAGAGTAATATTTTTTTACCCATCTCATGCAAAAATGAAATATGTATTATCAGTAATGTGTATCCATCAACGTATCCTCATATATATGCAAGACACCTAGTAAATGCTAGTTGCCTTTCTCGCTTTCCTAAGGCACTGTTACAAAATCGCTACATGTAACGCTTTAGGAAGAGGGGAGGAGGTCAGACCCGTCAAAGTGCGTTACCGGTCCGTACAAAAATTGAACCTTCCATAAAAAAGGGTTGCAAGAGGGAGAGTGGTATCAAAATTATATCAAGAGGGTATCAAAATTATCAAATTCAGCGTTACGAATTTTGTGAAAGAACCCTAAGGCAGAGGTTCCCAAAGTTTTGGATATGCGACCCACCTAGCAGAATCCCATATTGCTTGCGACCAGGTACCAAATGCATTGATTTTGTGAAATTAGATAAAAATGAGTTCGCGTTAGATTGGGCAAATTATAATAAATTGCTTTATATCCCACCATTGTATTTGTCAAAAATTCTTGCTTCAATTTGTTGGATTGGATGTGGGATTGGATTTGGATGTAATTTGAATTGAATTTGGGTTGGATTTGGATTGGATTTGAAATTTATTCAGATTGATTTTGAAATGGATTTCGATTTGATTAGGATTGGATTTAGATTGAATTTTGTTGGATTGTATTGGATTTGAAATAGATTTGGATTGGATTTTAAATAGATTTGGATTTGATTTAGATCGGATTTGAATTGGCTTAGGTTTTGTTTTGGATTGGAGTTCAGAAGTTTACATTTTGGATTGTATAAGACTTTCTTTCTACTTGCCCAAATATCGTATAACAAAAAAAATAGAATGCTGACCTCTTCGTCAGGTTTGTTGTTCTTTAATCATCCAATCATTAGTTAGATTCTTTAATCTGCATAATATGGAATAGATTTGTGGGATAAAAGTAGTAAATAAAATTATGACATTACGATTTGTCTTTTCGCAACCCACCACTGAATAGCCCAATGACCCCTGAAGTCGCGGACCCACTGATTTGGAACCTCTGCCCTAAGGGAATTTGGGAAATCAGATTTTTAACTGGTGGGAAAATTCGTTCGTTGAAAATGTTCTTAAAGATTGAAGACAAGATGAAGCGGTACAATCGAAGTAGAGCAAATACATGCGTGACTCTGCAGCAAGTATGGGATTCAAGACTGTAGTTTGGGGAAAAGCACCCAGATTGTCCCTACCAACGGAAACGTCAAGACTGAAATTTCCATCAATGCCATTGGTTATCCAGAAACCCGTGGATGCATCCTCAGGGTTACAGCTATTGGTGGAAATTAGAGAAAATTCATCTCCGAACAAGTATTTCCCCACGACGACAGTGGAGCCCGTAAGAACTGGCGGCTGAGGACAACATGCGGTGTTGTGTTCAGTGTAATACTTGTGGTGACCTAATCATCTGTAACAGCATACGTGTTTTGGATTGTACTGAGTGAGTATCTGTATTTTCACACGCCTTTGATGCAAGTAAAGATGCCAATGATGGACAAAGGAAAAAAGAGTATGGGAGCTAAATAAAATGTGTCTAGTAGTAATGGCTGCTGGAATTGCATGCATACTAAGCACTCACTTAACTCAAGGTTAGTGAGACGATTATGAGCATTTTATGTTCATTGCTTATGAAATACTGCGGAATGTTCGTCATAAATGATTTAAAAATATCTACTTATTCATGACATTATGTGGCAAGGAAGATATGAAGTGATCCAATTGACGTTTAGATGAAAACGTCGAAGTATTGTATTCTTCCTTCTATAAACTAACAAGACGCATCTGGTAAAAATATTTTGTTAGAAACGTTGTTGCTGTTTCTCAAGTGTTACACCTTCGGCGTCATTGGTGACCTGTTTCTTCATGATTCTTGTTGTTGAGTTACTTTAATTTGAGTGAGTTTGTTCCTTTATAACATGCGCTGTTTGGGACCATTGTATCTTGAATTTTGTCAAGAAACTGTATTAAATAACGTGCTGCATAATGAGAGTAACAAATATCATCCTATTTGGTCCTTGATGATGAAAAAATGAGTTCTAATGAGTCTTTATATAAATACATTGGTATCTCCTATCAATTTCTAGTTTTTTGCGTGGTTTCCATGAAATTACTGATTCCACATATTGATTATTAAATCCAATTATGTACTAGAAACTGATTTTTACCAGTTTTAGCTTTTTGAGTATGATATGCTAATTTGTTTTCGTATAACCCCAATCGATTTTTTACAATAATTAGAAAAAACGATTCCGAGCACGGAAAATATGGAGATGCTGTAAGTAAAATGTGGGTCATAAGAATTTTTATTTTGTGCTTATGAGTTTTTGCTTGTTTTTCATCGCTTTTTCATACTTTTTTGCCCATCAGTGAATAAGCCAGGGGCACTAGACCTTAAAAATCTGTGTCCCATCCCAAGACGTCGAGGACCCAAGGAGTGTACGATTAATAATATTCTTAGCAAGAAGTCACTCCCAACGATTTGTTAATCAAGTATTTCCTCCTGAATGTGAAACAGTTTGAACGGCTGTCCCTGTTTCTTCCTTTCGAAGATTCAAAACTCTTCGTTGATCATGTTATTTATTACTTAATAATCTGATTGCCGGGGAGTTCTAGATTTTCTCCCAAATTCAAGCCTGCACGGTGTTATTTCGCCAACGGTGGTCTATGCATAGATTCAAACACTGGAACTGGTGTACGCATAGTAACAACAAAAAATCCTTGTATTTAGGGAACATCCATTAATTACGTAACGCTTAGAGGGGAAGGGGTTCCCTGAAGTGTGACAATCCATACAATTTTTTTAGAAAACTCGCACTAAAAAGTGTGTATGACGCACATAGGGGGAGGGTAGTATTGGGGAAATTGCATTTATTTATAAGCGTGTACGTAATTAATGGATCTTCCCATATTTATAAAGTGAATATTTTCATTTTCTAAAGAATCACTCGGTGGCTAAGGTGATCCATACATAATGTCATGCTCAGAATGTCGGACAATAACCTGGTGAAAATGGAAAAATATATTAAGCTCGTTTAGTGGAATGTATTAAACCGTCTAAGACGAAGTCGACGAGTCGAGTCAAGTACAAGATCACTGGGAAGACGACCACACAGTTGTGGTCGAAATGCGTATCTGCAAAAGATAACGAAAATCAACTGGGGTGGAATTAAATGGACAGTACTTAATTTCATTGTAGACGGTTTTAGTGAAAATGGTTCCTGATAGGGATCCGCCGCGCAGGGACAACAAGAAGACGAGGTGCGCAGAGAGAGCAAGGTGGTTCGATTTGGAGTTCCTTCCGTGGGATTATAAAGTATAAAGTTGGCGACGATGCAAATACTCGACCGAGCTGACTGAAGACGAATTCTTATGTACTGCCAGAGTACTTAGTCGTTTGAAGTCAACAAATCAAATGAAATAAATTTCGTTTTTAGAATGTCATGGTGCTATGCAATGTAAGCCGCCGACAGTTTATGGCAATCCCGTTGAAACTACAGAGGATTTCACCAGAAAGGCTATTTTCTTGAAAATTCTTATATTTTTTCGTTTAAAAATCGAAAAAAGCTGTTCGTAAAAATCTAAGAACTTTTAATGAAAATTCTAAAGAATATCCATCGAAATTTCAGAAAACATCTACCGTTGAAATTCTGAGTAAATTTCCTTAAAAAATAAGGGAAGATCTTTTTGTAGAATTTTAAAAGAAAGAAAGACAGGATCACCATCTTTGACCAGAGCTCGCTTTCAGACTGAATACCTAACACTTATCAGCAGACAACGGACAGGACATTCACAGACAGCACCTTGTGAACAAGTGTGAGCGTTTTTTTTTCATAACAAATGTAGTTTTTTTGAAGACAAGGCCTATTCGACCAAATGACATGTAGGGCATACGGCTTTTTCGGCTAAATGGTTAGTTTGGTTAGTTTGGTTAGTTTAAGAATACCCTTTGGCAATTTTCAAAACCATTTCTCCACATAATAAACTGCATCGGACAGATGGAATTTTGGCTACAGATAGCTTTCCTTTAACAGACAAATGTATATAAACCAGTCGTCAAATTTCCATGGTTCAATAATAATAAGTTAAATAATCATTAGTTGGCCAATCTTATCACTCATTGGCGTGCGCATCGCTTTTTTGCTCGAGTTTGACGTTTGCCGTTCACTACCGCCATCTGGTTCTACAACTGAAATCAATAGATGTCGGGCAAGTGTTTGAACGACGATAAATTTGATGAGTAAATGTTCAATGTGTTATGTCTGTTTGTCTGTGGCTTTCGGCTTAACGTCATATTCGGCCATGTGGTATTAGGTCAAATGACTTTCAATCAAACGACCCTTCGTCTTAAAAAAAAAAATTCTCGTAGAATTTCCGAAGAATTACTAATAGACAACATAAGGAACAACATAATTTCACGAAATCCAAAAGAAATTTTGTAAAAAAATCCAGTTGAAGAAATTCCGTTGGAAATAGTTTTCCGTGAAAGTAAAAAAATCACAAGGAAATCTGTATAAATTCGAAGCATGCATGCCCGGATGGCATGAAAGGCAGAAACTCCTAAACAATTTCCCGTGAAAACTTTACAGCAATTCCAGTTGAAAATTCGAAAAACTTGGAAGAATCTCCTGGGACAGCTCATTAGATTTTGGCGGGGAAATCTTCCGCTAATATATTAAAATATCCTGAAAAAAAAATTACGTTACGAACGTAGTAAAAAAATCGCCAAGCCATCGCCGACCAAAATTAGGATAAAATGTTACCGAAGTTGACGATTTTCGGATCGAGTTGACCTCTAATCGGTAGTCAGAATCCATGAACGTACCTTAACGGGATATTTTATTAGATGTTCTGCAACCAAAATAAATATTATTATATGAGCAAAAGTTAAAATTTTCAGTAACAACAAAAAAAATGGCTCGATTATCCGAGAAAGTTTCGATTATCCGGAGTGAAATTTTTTTCAACAACGGATAATCGGAGTGAGTTCGGCCTGTATATAGAAAAAGGCATCAATCTGGGGATTTTAATTGGTTTTTTTTCCTATGAACGATTAACAAGTAATTCATAAATCTTTGGAAAATTATCTTAAAAAAATATTGTTTGATCCACGACAATTCAAGTTTACGCCATTTTTAACGTAACGATGATCCTTAATTTTTTAGAACATTGTGGAGCCATGGATATAATTGTAATGCCCTTCTTTTCAAGCCTTATGGATCAAACATACATACAGATAGCATGTCAAAGTAAGTCGATTTATCATATACATTTCGGGGCCCACGGGCCTTGTGGTCAAACATTTACTGTTATGCATTGTTGTTCGAGAAAGGCAAAAATATTGACTTCAGCAAAACAATCCAATTAATTATTAAACACTTTGATGGGATGCGTAGAAGCTCTTTTTATTTTTACATTTCCCAGCTTTTCCCATTGCTACTTTCCTGAAGCTTTAAGGTTCAGGTTGGCTAACTGTTATACTGAAAAGCTCTACAATAGTTCATCTATTACTCAAACCATTATAACACAAGCAGATGTTGATGCACGGAGCGCCGCGAGTACGACTTGTTGCTGCCATCGGCGTGTCTCGTCAGACAAACTGACGATACAAAACACTTATAACAGTTTCACTGACAGCATAAAGTAACATCGAACTGGATGGATGTATCACGTCTTTTTTGTCATGCGTTGTTCATAGGTGAAATTTCGTTGGTGAAGCAATGCTTGGTAGATTTAAGCTTTCTTAGTGAAGCATCAGTAGATTTGCATTTTTTTGGGAACAAATATGATTACTTTTTTGAATAAACGATTTCTATAATAACTAAAAAAACCGTAAATCTGACAATTATTTTATAAATTCTTGAAATATAAAATTCTGCTTTATTTAAATACACAAATGTATGCTTTTTATACATGCTACAATTTTGAAATAATACAAAATTGAATACAGTTGTATTAAAATCTTCCGAAATTCTATGTGCCAAAATGTTATACCGTTTCTTTAAAGTACTTTTGCAGAACTGTATTAAAATGTGCCAACCGCCAGTACACCAATATTTTTCGTTGTTTTTTCTATGTAACTTTTGCGCACAATATGGCCAACCGCCAACATTCAATAGTGACCAACAAGACTTCATCAATTGTTGCAAAATTCGGTTGACGATGGCTATATGAAAAGTTGTCGAAGCTTGTTTGAAACCTCTGGGCTGTCTGTCTAAAATGACTTTTTTGAGGTGGAAGACTATTTCAGAGCCTCCAAATACTGCGTACAGGTGACGTGTCCAACGAACGAGTTGAATGGTGAAGACTTTTATTTACTGCACAGGCCGGTCTAAGTGACCTTTCGAAGAGTAAGGCCTTTTCTTCTTCTAGAATAACCAGTACCTTCCTAGTTTGTAGATACCCATATTCGGTTGTTTATGACAGCTTTGAGGTTCAAGTCTTTTTTCAGCTTTCCCCATTTGTTCCTTATTATTACATAATAATTATTAATCTAAATCTTATTTGATTTAACAATTTGTCTTTTTTCATCTAGTTTGTCTTATTTGTCTCATTTGATCTTTACTTGTCTTACTCTTGGTCTTAATTCATTCACTTGTATTACTTGTTTCACTTATCTCCAAGGCCTCACTTGACTTTACTCTGTTCTTCTTCTTTTCTTTATTGGTAATACATCCTTATTACCTGGACAGTCGTTTGCCTCGCAGCTTAAAATGTTCATTAAGCCACTTCCACAGTTATTAACTGTAAGTGTTTATAAGCCCAGTTACCATTTTTGCATTCGTATATCATGATAAGCCAATACGATGATACTTTTTATGCTCTAGGGAAGTCGAGACAATTTACCTAATCCGAAAAATTGCCTCCAGACTACACCGGGAATCGAACCCAGTCACCCCTCAGCAGTATGGTAGCTTTATAGCCGCGCGTCTTACCGCACGCACGGCTAAGGAGGGCCCCTTGACTCACTTCTGCCAAGTTGTCTTACTTGTCTTATTTGTCCCATTTGCCTTTGTTTGTCTCATTCCTAATTTGTCTTATCCCATTTGTCTTATTTGTCTTATTTGTCTTATTTGGTTCTTATTTGTCTTTATTTGTCTTATTCGTCTTTCTAGTTTGTCTTTATTTGTCTTATTTGTCTTTATTTGTCTTTATTTGTCTTATTTTGTCTTATTTGTTCGCCTTATTGTCTTATTTGTCTTTATTTGTTCTATTTGTCTTATTTGCTCTTATTTGTCTTATTTGTCTTATTTGTCTTATTTGTCTTATTTGTCTTGCCATTTGTCTTTAGTTTGTCTTGTATTTGCTTTATTTGTCTTATTTGCCTTATTTGTCTTTATTTGTCTGTATTTCTCTTATTTGTTTTATTTGTCTTTATTTGTCTTATTTGTCTTTATTTGTCTTTAGTTTTACCCTATTTGTCTTATTTGTCTTCATTTGTCTTTATTTGTCTCATTTGTCATCTTTATTTGTCTTATTTGTCTTCATTTGTTTTATTTTGTTTTATTTGTCTGCATTTGTTCTATTTGTCTTATTTGTCTTATTTGTCTTATTTGTCCTATTTTGTTCTATTTTGTCTTATTTGTATTCAGTCTGTCTTATTTGTCTTATTTGTCTTATTTATCTTATTTTGTCTTATTTGTCTTATTTGTCTTTCATTTGTCTACTATTTGTCTTATTTGTCTCACTTGTCTCATTTGTTCTATTTGTCTTATTTGTCTTATTTGTCTTATTTGTCTAATTTGTCATTTGTCTTATTTGTCTTGATAGTCTTATACTTATTTGGTCTTATTTTGTCTTTATTTGTCTTATTTGTCTCTATTTGTCTTCATTTGTCTTCTATTTGTCTTATTTGTCTTATTTGTCTTATTTGGTCTTATTTGTCTCTATTTGTCTTTATTTTGTCTTTATTTGTCTTATTTGTCACTTTATTTGTCTTATTTGTCTTTATTTGTTCATTATTTGTCTTATTTGTCTTATCACTGGATGTCTTATTTGTCTTTATTTGTCTTATTTGTCTTTATTTGTCTTATTTGTCCCATTTTTTCTTATTTGTCTTCATTTTGTTTTATTTATGTTATTTGTATTCCGTTTGTTATATATGTCTTTATTATCCTATTCATCTTATTTGTCTCTATTTGTCTCATTGTTTTTTTGTCTTCATTTGGTTTTATCTCATCATCTCTTATTTGGTTCATTTGTCTTCATTTGTCTTTACCGTTTGTCTTATTTGTCTCTATTTGGTTCAGCTCTGTCTTCCATTTGTCTTATTTGTTCTCATTTCCTCCATTTTATTTATTCTATTTGTCTTCATTTGTCTCATTTGTTTTTTATCTCATTTGTCTCATTTCTCTGGTCTTGATTTGTCTCATTTTGTTCTTATTTGTCTTCAGTTTGTCTTTATTTTGTCTTATTTGTCTTTATTTGTCTCTTGCTTGTCTTGTTTTGTCTTATTTGGTCTTATTTGTCTTATTTGTCTTCATTTGTCTCATTTGTTCATATTTGCCTTATTTGTCTCATTTGTCTTATTTGTCTTATTTGTCTTTATTTGGTCTCATCATCCAGAATTTGTCTTTCTGGTCCCATCTGTCCCATCTCCCATCCCATCTGGTCCCATCTTGTCCCATTTGTCTATCCCATCTATCCCATCCGTCCCATCCTGAACCCCATTTGTTCTATTTGTCTTATTTTTATCCCATCTGTCTTATCTGTACCGGCTGTGCCTTATTTGGTCTTTATTTGTCTAAACCCCATCTTATTTGTCTTATTTGTCTTATTTGTCTTTCTATTTGTCTTATTTATAGTTTGCGTAGGTTTAATAATTTATCTAGGTATTTGTCTTTATTTGGTGCTTATTTGTACTCGCTTGATGCGCTTAATGCTTAGGTATAAACTTGAAGAGCCAGGAGCTACCATTTCCTTGATCTTTATTCAACAACCGCGTTTGTACCTGTCGGTAGATTTCCAAGCTCTCAGCAACATCAAGTTTCCACGGAGAAGAGACATTTCTTAAAATTTTAATGTTTGATGTCGTAATTGAATGATTTTCCTGATATACATGTTCAGCTACCTTAGACCTAAACTCATAATTTAATCCCTTATCAGTTTCCTCTTAGCCTTACTTACTTCTGCAATATGTTCTTTGAACCTTACATCTAACGATCTTTTGTTTGACCTACATATACTTTATCACACTGTGAACAATTAATTTGATAAACCCCGGCCTTATTTAACATTTCTACTCTATCCTTTGTGGAGCCCAACAGTGTCTTCAGTTGATTGCTTCTGCTGGAGAATACTAAATCGATGCCGAATTTCCTCAGTCGATGGCGTAGCTGGTGGGTGATGTGTCGATCATAGGGGACCGATACCCTCTTCAGCGGTTCATCGATTGGTCTTAGTGTTGTCAGTTCTATTTGTCTTTAGGTTCCTCTGCTTCTTGTTGATGATTGTCTGTATTTGGTCTTATTTTGTCTTATTGATCCTCGCTGTTTCCAAGATGTGTTGTAGCTCCTTCGTTTTTCCTTCTTCGCTCAGGGGAATCGTCTGCATCCTGTGGATCATGTGATGAAAAGCTGCCCTTATTTGTGCTGATACGAATTATTTGATCTGTATGGGATGAGTCTCATGGTATTAGTCTTGGCTAGTCTTGTAGATTTCGAAGTCTTATGTTGTCTTTATTCCTTGATAACCAGTAGATCCAAGAAAGGTAATTTACCTTCCTTTTCCTCCTCGTGGTTTTATTTGATGTCTTATTTGCTCGTTATTTGTCGCTTCCAAAATCCTGGGTAGATCTTTCCGGTTGATGATGCTGAAAATGTCGTCCACGTATCTCCACCACTTCTCGGGTAGTACTCCTTGTTCCTCTAGGTTGTCCTCCAAATTCGCCATGAATAATTCGCACAAAAACGGTGATAGCGGATTTCCATAGGTGCACCCTTCGTTTGTTTGTAGAAGCTTCCACGGAATGTAAAGTAGTTCTCATTCATGCATAATCTTGCAAGCTTGAGATACATCTTTACCTTTCCTCGCCATCTGGTCCCATCTGTCTCATCTGTCCCATCTGGTCCCATGCAAGTCCCATCTAGTCCCAATCTTGTCTTATTTGTCTTATTTGTTCTATTTGGTCTTTATTTGTCTTTATTTGTCCTCTATTTGTCTTATTTAGTCTTATTTGTCTTATTCTGTCTTATTTTGTCTTATTTTGGTCTTATTTGTCTTTATTTCTGACTTCATTTGTCTTTATTTTGTCTTATCTGTCTTATTTGTCCTTATTTGTCTTATTTGTCTGAGTCTGTCTTATTTGTCTTATTTGTCTTATCTAGTCTTATTTTGTCTTTATTTGCCTTATTTGTCTATTTGTCTTTATTTGTCTTTATTTGTCTTATTCATCATCTATTTGTTCTTATTTGTCTTTATTTTTGTCTTATTTGTCTTATTGCATTTGTCTTATTTGTCTTATTTGGTCTTTATTTGTTCTATTTGTCTTATTTGTCTGACTTATTTTGTCTTATTTGTCTTTATTTGTTTTATTTGTCCTATTTGTCTTATTTGCCTAAGTTGTCTTATTTGTCTTATTTGGTTCTTATTTGTCTTCCATTATCTTATTTATTTTATTTGTCTTATTTGTCTTATTTGTCTTTATTTGTCTTTATTAGTGCCTTTATTTGGTCTTTATTTGTCTTATTTTGTTTTATTTGTTCTATTTGTCTTATTTGTCTTATTTGTCTTTATTTGTCTTATTTGTCTTATTTGGTTCATTTTGTCTTATTTGTCTTCATTTGTCTTATTTGTCCTATTTTGTCTTATTTTCTGGCTCAAGTTGTCTTTATTTGTTAGAATAGGGCTTGGTAATGGTCAGTATGGCTACCGCTTCTTCCTCACAGGAGGTCATGGGTTCAATCCCAGACCCGTTCCAAACCTCCTAATTTCTATCTTTTCATATCTTTCTCATGTTTTAGCAATCGCTAGAACTGGGAATGGGCTGTCATAACGTTCCCATCTTCTATCCCTATACCTACAACTTGATTAGTTCTAGCAGTAACTGTTAGAATTCGAAATGAGCGAAAAAGTACGTTTCGGCATCCAATTACACCACCCTTTTATTACTATCACATTGGCAACCCGTTAACCAAGACGAACCTCTGCCATAAAACGCTAACCCCCAGATTCCAATAAAAATACGCAGGAACTCGTGGCGAGTGCAGAGTTATTCTCGGCTTGCAGTGGGCGAGTGACTGCATCATCTATTCCTTCCAATTCCCCGATGACCGTTAGGACGTGGCCAGCGTCGTTATCGACCATCCAAAATTCTAGAGCTCTCGGACTGAGAGCTCTAAGGTTGGAGAGCAAGTCCCATGCTTCCATCCATTGGTTCCCTGTGCAATTGCGATTGTTCTGGTCGATCACGAAATGCACGGTAATCATGCTCATACTCATGCTCATGCAATAATTGTTTGCGAGCGTCTTAGGGGAGATGTTACACGGTTTAAATAACTATTGCCTTCCTTTTACTTCCACTAATTTACGTTAATAAGAATCATTTTTTAATAAATGGGAACGATAAATGGGCAATCTTGCATGTCCTTCATGGAATATTTGAAACGCCTGAGCATAAAAATAATTAAAATTCAGAAAAATATATATAGCTCTTTTAGTGGAATGTATTCAACCGTCTAAGACGAATTAAGTACTGTCCATTTAGTTCCACCAGTTAATCTTATCTTTGCAGATACGTATTTCGACCACAACTGTGTGGTCGTCTTCACTCGTACACTCGACTAAGTCGAGTCAAGTACAAGACACTGAAGACGACCACACAGTTGTGGTCGAAATACGTATCTGCAAAGATCACGAAAATTAACTGGTGGAATTAAATGGACAGTACTTAATTCGTCTTAGACGGTTGATAATTAAAATTGCCAAAAAGAATTTTGTAATGCAAACAGATATTCTTTTACATGAATTTATTTCAGTAATAAACAAATTACTTGCATGACTATTCGAAACTAATGAGCTTTTCTCATTCTATTTTGAGCGATTACCATTGACACACTAACTAAATCATTTGTAATTTTATCCCACGTGAATAATACGTTCACTAATTAATAATCTACCATTATGAGTCCAGCAGAGCTTGAAGCGGTTGTTATCTATAGCAGATACTCCTTCCATACAGGCTATAATTTCCAGTAATTATCTCAACATCCCCGCACAACTACCCATTTCGAAACTGAATGTACTGCATTTCGTTCATTAAAATTCATATCACTTTTATCAGCCATCCTTCCCTCACCCAAAGTTGTACACTTCATTGGGCACTGCAGCTCGAGGGATGACACTCTGATGCCATAAAACTCTCTTTAATCTGTAATTTTACACAGAGAGCACGCGAGCGAAAATGCTGGCCCCACTCCAGCATGAACGCAAGCAGCTTCCGACGAGGTTGTTGCATTCCCATCGAAAGCCCTGTATCGGGTGTCAAACCCAAGTGTGGTGGCATCCGCACGATTAAGTTGATGGTGCGTCGAACTCTAAATGCAAATCCCCCATTTTATGGACACCACGCACCAGTCCGCACTACATACGTCTTAAATTCGGTTCCACTGGAGCCCATAACTCATAATTACGTTCTCTATTCATTAGATCCCTTTTTTATCGCACCCCTCTCGGGACAACAGCCCCTGCCAAAATGTGGGGTGTTTCAGAACGCAGTCGACGAGAATTGCATGACAAGGATTCCCTTTGTGTGTGAGCATTACTGAAAAGGAGGCGATGAAAATAATTCCGAAGCATCAAAATGGTTCAAGACTGGAGCCTTCCCTCATGCATAGCAAACTATAGATACGAGCTGCCAGGCAGGAGGTTGCTTTCGAAACGAAACAGTGATAAACACCATGGTAACTGGCCCCATCGAGGCTTTAAGAACAGCGTGTGGTGTATGCAGCAGACTACTAGATACGATCGGTGGTGCGACCAGTAAGTAGGAATATTCTCCCGCTTCCATAACAATGACACTGCTTGAAAGCATTCTTCCGAAAACGGAGTCCTTATTTGACGGAAATCGTCTTGCTTCTACTGCCACAGCAGTTGTTGCCCAGAGAAGGATGATGGGTTACTGCGAGGAAATTAAATTACACATATTCAATGATAAAGTATTGTTAGAAGCAAACAGCACGGTGTGTCTGTAATATAATTTTATGTCTGAATGCTACCGCTTTTTTGTGGTAATGGATCAGCTGTTCAAAAGAAAATCATTCGCTCGAGATTTACTTGAGAAGGTAACTAAATATTCTCAGAAAAAATCACCATTGGAATAATTCGGAAAACAACTTCACTCTGATGAACCGTAACCTTTCGAGGAAAAGCTTCCGAAAATACTTTCACCCTTACAGCTGCCATGACCTCCTTCTTCTTGGTGGTCAGCCATCAGGATTTTGTTTGGATTAAATCATCGGCCATTCCTGGTGTATCGGCAAAAGGGTTTTGCCCCCTCAAGGGCAACCCATTTATGGTTTCCGAACAAGTATCCATGAGCTTCCTTCCCCAAAGGAGTTCCACATTGCTTAGTAACTGAATAAAGAAGAGCTACCGAAGCGATTCTACGAACGAAGCAGTTGAGCCTTCCTGTACGGAGCGACATGGATCAGAGCAAGTGCTTCGAATTTTTTAATCGTTTACTGGTTGATAAATTATTGCTGCTTGCGGCAGAGGAATTCAATAAAGAAGAGAAGAATTCATGTTTGGCGTTCCATTCCCCAGCCCCACAGCATCGATGCTGCGCGTGCCGGAAACTCCCCAACAGCATAGAATGTTGCTACCAAGCGGAGGGATTTTCGCCGCCAAAAAGTGAGCACTTGCCGTAGACATAATCGAATTATGTGGAGATTGCGAGCTTGCGACGAAACGGAATAAGTGACAGATAATCAATTATGCCTTGTCGAGCGGATGTGCCAACTTAATCGCTCACCTGCGGTCCAATTCTCAGAACTGCACAGCGCGTACCGAGCATCAGATGCAAAGCTGCCGCAAATATTGAAATGGGAATTTTCGATTTATTCTTTGGATTCAGCATGACATGGTTTGACTGCATATTCGTGTCAACAGGTGCTGTTTGCGCTTCTCGGGTGAAAAAGTTGCGCCAAGGGATAGAGCGGAAGTTCAGATAATAACTTTATGAGCGCATCAGCTGTCGGACTTTTTTTTATGCCAAATAAGTTTTATTGTACGTTATTTTGCTTCTAGGAGTCGAATGTGGAATTCTGTTTAAGAAGGGAATATAGCCGAAAAGATCTTGGCTGGATCAAACTTATTTTAGGAGAATACGGAACGGAAATACGAATGCTTCGCCAGTCGAGCAACAGATCTGTTAGGCAGTCAAAATCTTAGTTCAATATTAAATCGATTGAATGCAATTTGTAGATAAGTTATTTAAGCTTAGCTTAGCTCATATATAACCTACTACATGATTGATCAGAACTGGTGTGAATTTCGGAGGAATTCTGGGAGGAATTGCCGGAGATGAAGACATTTCTCTAAAGCAGCGGTTCTCAACCTGGGGTACCTCGCACAAAAAAACGTAATGGCGGATGTAGAACTAATTTAATAAAAACTTATTGGTAAAGTTTTGATATTTATTGTTCTAAAACATGGTATTGTACATAATATTCATGACAAATAAATATGAAAAATATAAATATATAAATAAATTAAAGGCATTTGAATCCTGCCAGCACAGTGTATGAAGAGCTGTGTGACAAAAGACCAACAGACAACAGGTCAAATGATCAAATTTTAAAAATCTCTAATGTCGATACAAGATGTTGAATGAGATGTTAAGAATATGTTTCTTAACAAAAATCTACAATCTAAAGGCCTTCGTCCGTAAAGCTCAATACCTTCGATGAAAGCGTCCTTTTTCTTAGTGGCTCGTAAGCCTCTTTTGAAAGACTCCAAAGCCATCTTTCAAAAGGTTCGAAGGCCTTCATTCAAGAGGCTCGGAAGCTTACTTTTAAGAGGTGCGGAAGCCTTCTTTCAAGAGGCTCGGAGGCCTCCTTTGGAGTGGCTCGGAAGCTTTCTCTCAAGAGACGCAAAACCTTCTTTCAAGAGGCTCAAAAGCCTTCTTTAGAAAGAGCCGGAAGCCTCCTTTCAAGAGGCTCGGAAACCTCCTTTCAAGAGACTCGGAATCTTACTTTCAAGAGTGCGGAAGCCTTCTTTCAAGAGGCTCGGAAGCCTCCTTTCAAGAGGCTCGAAAGCATTTTTCAAGAGGCTCGTAAGCCTTTTTAAAAGATGCTCGGAAGCCCTCGTTTAAGAAGGCCCGGAAGCCTTCTTTCGAAAGGCCCGGAAGCCCCCTTTCAAGAGACCCGGAAGCCCCCTTTCAAGAGACCCGGAAGCCTCCTTACGAGAGGCTCGGAAGCCTCCTTACGAGAGGCTCGGAAGCCTTTTTTCAAGAGCCTTGGAAGCTTATTTTCAAGAGGGGCGGAAGCTTATTTTCAAGAGGTGTGGAAGCCTTCTTTCAAGAGGCTCGGAAGCCTCCTTTCAAGAGGCTCGGAAGCCTCCTTTCAAGAGGCTCGGAAGCCTCCTTTCAAGAGGCTCGGAAGCCTCCTTTCAAGAGGCCTGGAAGCCTCCTTCAAGAGGCCCGGAAGCCTCCTTCAAGAGGCCTGGAAGCCTCTTCAAGAGGCCTGGAAGCCTCCTTTCAAGAGGCTCAGCCTTCAAGAGCCTCCTCCCTTCAAGAGGCCTGGAAGCCTCCTCTCAAGAGGCTCGGAAGCCTCCTTCAAGAGGCCTGGAAGCCTCCTTTCAAGAGGGCTCGGAAGCCCTTTAGGCTCAGAAGCCTCCTTTCAAGAGGCTCTGGAAGCCTCTTCAAGAGGCTCGGAAGCCTCCTTTCAAGAGGCTCGAAGCCTTTCAAAAGACGCGGAAGCCTCCTCTCAAGAGGCTCGAAGCCTCCTTTCAAGAGGCCTCGGAAGCCTCCTTTCAAGAGGCTCTGATTTACAAAGGAATTCATGGGTAATTTTTAAGGAATTCATGGGAATTTTCTAAATAATTCCGGGGGGAATTTGCGAAGAAATTCCGGAGGGATTCTGGAGGGAATATCCGAAGAAATTCCGGAGGGAATATCCAAAGCAATTCCTGAGGAAATATCCAAAGGAATTCCGGAGCGAATATTTAAAAGAATTTCGGAGGGAATATGCCGAAACCAAAATCCCGGAGGGAATATCCAAACGAATTCCGAAGGGAATATCCAAAGGAATGCCGGAGGGAATATCCAAAGGAATTCCAGAGGGAATATCCAAAGGAATTCCGGAGGGAATGTGCAAAGGAATTCCGGAGGGAATATCCAAAGGAATTCCGAAGGGAATGTCCAAAGGAATTCCGGAGGGAATATAAAAAGGCATTCCGGAGGGAATATCCAAAGGCATTCCGGAGGGAATATCCATAGGAATTCCGGAGGGAATATAAAAAGGAATTCCGGAGGGAATATCCAAAGGCATTCCGGAGGGAATGTCCAAAGGAACACCGGAGGGAATGTCCAAAGGAATTCCGGAGGGATTGTCCAAAGGAATTCCGGAGGGAATATCCATAGGAATTCCGGAGGGAATATCAAAAGGAATTCCGGAGGTAACATCCAAAGAAAATCCGGAGGGAATATTCAAAGGAATTCCGGAGGGAACATCCAAAGGAATTCGGGAGGGAATACCCAAAGAAATTCAGGGGGAAATATCCAAAGGAATTTCGGAGGGAATATCCAAAGGAATTCCGGGAAAAATTACCAAACGAACTCCGGGGGAAATTTTCGAAGAAATTCCGGAGGAAATTTCAGAAGGAATTCAGGGGGGAATTTCCAAAGGAATTCTGGAGGGATTTCCGAAAAAAAATCGGGAGGGAGGATTTCCGAAGGAATTTCAAGGTGTATTTCCGAAGAATATTCGGGAGGAATTTCCCCCCGGAAGTCCTTATGAAATTCTCCTCAGATTTCCATCAAAAAGTCTCATCAAAATTCCTTCAGAAATATTCCCACCGTTTTTTTCGGAAATCCCCCCCGAATCCACGAAGATTCACGAAGAAGAAATGTCCGAAAGAAGCATGGCGGGAATTTCTGAAGGAATCCTGTTGGGAATTACCGGAGAGAGTCTCCGACGGAATATCGTGGCAAATTCCCGAAGGAATTCACGGGGAAATTTCCTTAGGAATTCCTGGGGGAATTCCAAGGAGAATTATTTCAATGAAATTTGAGGTTAGAACTGTCTGGAGCAATTTTTGAATGAATTGCAGGGGAATTTATAATATCAAAATGAAAATTAGATTTTGATATTGATATGGAATATTTTGCTTTATGCTTTGAGCTTAAAATGCAATTTTATTCAAAATGGACTATCTTTGTATTTGTAAGCATGTAATTTCTTTTTCATAAGTTTTTGATAATTATTGCCTCATTTTTTTAAATAAATTTCATATTTGGTATTTGCTTTTACTTTGATTTCTTCGTTTAAAAAATTTCATACATATATTTTTTTTGCGTGAAATATTTAAAGTTTTCCATGGGACTCCGTATTTTTAAATTACGGATGATGAAGAGAACATTGTTTGATCTTCTCTTCATTAAATGCAGTTCAAACACAGTTCTAACATTGGTCTTCAGGCCTTCTAATGTTTTATTTCATTTTCATTCAACGGCCATGGTATCATAGACATGTAGGTATGTGGGATGTTTTAAGGATCAACGTCGCAAATGTGACTAGAAATATGCAACTTATCGATGTTACCGTGGTGGAATTACTTTAGTTACGCATAGAAATTTCAATTCGATATTTTTAATAGTTGTTACGTCAACCATGAAATCATGGGCAGCATAGCTATTTTTTTTTTCTCATGGAGTAATTCTTTATTGAAGGAACATTGCCACCTACTCAATTCCGAGCTATGCGATCATGGGCAGATCAAGTATTATCACTTCCATTCTAGTTTTTTTCAAATCGTCAGCAAATGAATTGATTTCAAATACAATTCTCCGTAAATTAATTCCGCAAAGAATGACCCCTCCAATAAATCATCGTACACTACAAATCTCCGAGCAATTGCCATCCCCAGCAATGCTCGACCTCTTAATCCCATGAATTAATTCCTCGGCATGTCTTTCGGACTGGCCCCCCTTTTCATCGGCATCTCCTTTATTCCACATATTATTACCCAACAGACGACGCCCCACATCCCAAACACCAGACAATCCACCAACAGAAATAACTGTCACCACGGCAAGACATCTCCCCGCGCCTTTTGAATCTTCCTTGCCCATAGCGAATTACGACCGTACAAATCCCACGCACGCACCTCGGCCCTCGCCATTTACCCAAACATAAATTATCCGCTTCAATAATAATACGAGCTGTACCCTCGACCGACAGCGGTTTCGGGTCACATGAAAACAGCAACTTTTTTTTTATGATTTTTCAAATACTACTCACCGTTCCTCGATCGTCGTGGGCAGCGGCGTTCGATTCCGCAAGGAGCTGATGTACTGCTGGCGTGTCATCATGCTGCTTCCACCGCCACCGCCCTCCGACAGGTACCCGTTCTCCATCGAGTCCGAGTAGCGTGCGGGGATTTTTCGCAGGGCGTCCCCATCGCTGCAATAGCCCTGGCCGCCCAGGTCCTCGCAGTACTCCGATATGTAGTGATGGCCGCGGGCACCCCGAGTCGGCAGGGTGACGTGACTGTTGTACCCATGGAGCAGGGGTCTCATTGGAACCACGGTGATTTGCTTCTCCTCCTGCTCGTAGATGGTCCCATTCTGGTGCTGGGCAGTGTTTAGGATCTTTGATGGCACGGTGTTGAACTTGTTGTTGTTATTGTTGTTCAAATTGACATCGTTGAATAGGAACGAGGGCGAAGACTTGTGAGGGGAGCTGAGATTCGAGATAAGCTCGGAGCCACTTTCCGATCCACTGGGGCGATAAACGACACTGCTGGACTCGCTGGAGTTGGAGTGTTGACCAATGGATGCGCCCTGTGTCGAATTTGAGTGCATGCTGTCACTCATGCAGCTGGGGATTTGCTGCTGGGAGGGAAGTTTCAAAGGACTGCCCATGATGTTGTTGTTACCACCGACACTGATTGTATTCACCACATTCAACCGATCACTATTGTTGTTTGATATGTTATTAGGCAAATGCTGAGGCGAGATCAGGCCGTTCTGATGGCTTCCGAAACCAGCCAGAGCGCGATCCAACTTCGAAAGTTCATCCTTTGATTTGTGCTCCTGAAGGACTAGCTGTGGTTGCGACGGTTTGCTCGTTCCCTTCACAGCGGCCATCGGTTTCGGAATCCCAGTATTGACTGACGGTGGAGCGGCCATCGTTTTCGGAGGTTGCAATTGTGACTGTGGCTGGTGCAATTGCTGCTGATGCAGCAACAAACTAGTTTTACTTTCGGATTTTGCATCGAGTTTTTTGCTGCCCGTACCTCCCACAGAGGCAGGTTTCAGTTTCGATTCGGTCTTCGGCTGGCCTCCGCTGGCGTTGGCTGCAGTCGTCATGGCCGCCGCCGTCGGAATTTTGTGCGCCTTCGAGCCGTGATCGGAATGTTGCGTATCGTGGGGCTGATCCTTACCCACTTTGCTCTTGTCCCCGCCCAGTTTCCCCACCGCGGAAGTCTTCGCCCGGACGCATCCTTCGAGCTCGACTTGGATGAGATGAGCTTCGATGATTTAACTTTGGCACTACTGTTGGCAGTGTCGGATTTTTACCCACATTGCATTCCTTGGCGGGTTTCCCTGGGGACCTTCGTTCAGACTCAGACTCGAGTCCTCCGTTCGCTTCGAGCCGAGGAAAAGCCACTGCTCGAGCTGGTCCGCTTGGAAATGGTCGATTTGGAGGTTTTGTCCTGTTTCTCTTTGCTGTTGAATAGTTTCAGTTTTTCCAGCATCGATTGCTTCTGGGTTGGGTTGGGAATGTTGGTAACATTTCCGTTCGGGATTAGGGTGACGTTGTTGTTGTGGTTGCTGTTGCTGCTGTTGTTGTTGTTATTGATGTGGTTGGTCCCGATGGTTTGGGTCGCATAGGGACTGGCCGGAATCTTGCATGTCGTCTGTGGTGGTCGGAGGCTGGAACGAGAGTAAACACACCGAAATGTATGACGGAATAGAATCTGGCGGGGGTTCTGCTCCGGGAAACCAGAGAAAAAGCCATACAGCATGTTAATAGAAATATTTTGCTAGTCACCGGTTGATTTATCGGTCTGGTTTTTGTATGTTTTTTGGAGTAAATTGCTCATTCTGATTTGTGGATGGGCTATTCAGGGCTATTCTAATTCATCCAAGGAATGGGAAGGTGTTGTTCATTATTGTGGCGAAATCATGATGAAAGAATTAATCAAGTTCATGGACATATCACCGTATTAGCTATTTTTATTTGAAGCCATCTAGTTGTTTGATTTTTTTTTTTGAATAAAACAACTCTACGTTATGGCTGAAACCTGAATTTGGTACAATGTGTAGAACGGCTCAAGTATTCGGCAATATAAAGAGTGAAGCGGTTCCTCACTTTAATGATTTCGATCACGTTCTTTCAACAAGTTTCACAAGTTACCCCCATCATTTTTCCACCCAAATCTGGCACATGAAACCATAAATTCCTATCAACGTGTCCTTGGGGACACCGTCGTTTAATCAGATGTGCCATAGAAAAGGCCTTCGCCGTCGTGTGGTGTAGCAAACAACAACTCGCGATTCTACAAGAAAAAACTCCCTTATTTTTGTGCTACCACCAAAAGCATGCAATGAAACCTGCTGCGCTGCCGTGAATTCGAAATTGGTCTTGCAAAACCTCCACGAAAAAAAATGTGATGCTCCCCACAAACGCATTTTACTCGATTCACGAGAAGACCATTTTGGATGACAAACACACAGCCACCACCGGCATCGACCGACGGACGAAGCGACCCCACCAACCCATCCATGTCCCAAAAGCAATGAAAAGTGCGCCTCTTCTCCATACTCCATACAGACACATGTTTGCTGTTTATAACCATCGTATCCAAACAAAAAAGCCAGTCAGTAAGTGCGGCGGCACCAGTAGCATCATAATTTTCATCATCCTTCTGTTGCGATCCCCCGCCGCACATCTGAGAGACAGAAATACCTAACCGAAGCAATAGAGCAGCCGTAGACCAGACCCATCATAACAAAAAGCGACAAAACCGAGCGAGCCGATATTTACCTGCTGCCTCCTTTGGGGATCTGCGTTATTATCGCCGTCCCATTATGCTGCGGACTCCCTGGGCAGCTGTTGCCATCGTGTGGGTACTTCCGCTGCCGGCGCTGATTCCTGCCTGGGCTCCTCCTACGCCCCGTTGCTGCTAGCGAGGGTGTGCTTCTGCAAGCCGGATGAAGTCCTGTGGATGAGAAGAACGAGAAAAAAAACGAGTGAAAATTAAAACGTTGCCGTTCGGAAGAAGATTGGAAAATGTGGTAAAAATTTGTAAGCAGATCCGTGGGAATACGAAGTCAGCGGATGAGTTTCTAATGCATGTTTCCCCCTTTATTTTGAGTCCAGTGTGGTTGGGATGTGTAGCGGATAAAAAAGGTTGTTCCAATTATGAAGAACATGTAAAAGTGTGACTGCGCATAGGGAAATTGAGCCCTGCTGTGGGACGACCATCGAGAATGGAAACAAAATTGTTTTTGAAAGTTGATTACTGTTAAGGCTATGAAAGCTGTTTGTATGCTACGGATTTCTATAAATTGGGTTGTTTCCTTTTTGATTTCGAAAATAAAATGATGGTGCTTCGAGTAACCAAGTTCACGTCTTAGGGGTGATTTAAATATGACGTCCACTAGTTTTTGAGGCTCCTGGCGAAGGTCGGCGTGAGTGTGGCAGAAATTCAGGAAATACGGTGGCCCGGAACTGGAGAACGTGAATTCCGGGCGATGGATCCCATAGCGAACACTTCATTCAAGTACCACATCTACTATAGCGGCGGTTTCGGAGCAGAACGAGGAGTTGGCTTCATAGTGATTGGGAAGCAAATGAAGTGTGTTATCCGGTGAAGCCGATAAGCGACCGCATTTGCGTATTGAAAATGAAGGGCAAATTCTTCATATATAGTCTGATCAGCATCTATGCCCCAACGAACGATAATCCTGATAACGAGAAGGATGATTTCTATGAGAGCCTTTATCAGGCCTACGGAGATGTAAAGATTGTTATCGGGAATGCAAATGCGCAGATCGGAAAAGAAAGTATCTTTCGCCCTGTCATTGGTACGGAAAGCCTTCATTCCGCTACCAACGATAATGGTCTATGACTTGAAACCTTTGCTGCTGCCAGAGGGGTGACAATCAGCAGTACCTACTTCGCTCGAAAGAATATCTGCAAACACACCTGGCAACATCCGAGTGGAGACACTTGCTCACAGATAGACCACGTGCTGATCGACGAGTGACGGACGAGAAAAATATTGCTAGGAGTCGAATGCTAGTGGCTCGTACCTGTTCCAACAGAGAGCGGTACCGTGTGTGATAGCTGAAGCGCAGGGTAACATGGATAGAAACGATATGCGAAGGTTTTACGCAACTGTCAATAGCGCGTGGCATAAGACTGCGCCAGTGCCCGCCATGTGCAATGATCGAGAGGCGAATTTACTGACAGACAAGACTATGGTGGCAGCCAAGATTTGTTGAACGATGAAAATGAATGTGTGTTGAGGAGCAGGATTAACATAATCGGCGACGGTCAAGCTGTGGAACCACCAACGCTAGACGAGGTTAAGAAGGCTCTAAACGAGCTGAAAAACAGTAAAGCTGCTGGGAAGGACGAAATCCCGATCGAGCTTCTCAAACACGGAAGTGAGCAGCTGCATCAATCAATCCACCACATTATCCAGAAAATATGGGAGGATGAAGAACTGCCTGCCGGCTGGTCGGTAGCCTCATGTGCACAATCTATAAGAAAGGGCACATACTAGAGTGTGCCAATTACAGAGGAATCACTCTTCTGAACTCGGCGTACAAATCCTGTCGCGTATCCTGTTTAACAGAGTGAGACCGCTTGACGAGTCCTTTGTCGGCGAATACCAGGCAGGTTTTCGTGAGGCCAATCAACGACGGATCAGATGTTTAGCCTGCGGATGATCCTTGATAAATTCCGGGAATACTACTTGCAGACTCACCATCTGTTATTTGATTTCAAAGCAGCGTACGATTCAGTGAAGAGAAATGAGCTGTGGCAGATAATGTCCGAACATGGTTTTCCGGCGAAACTGATAAGACTGATACGTGCAACGCTGGATGGCTCGAAATCAAGTATTCGGATTGATGGACCTTAGACGGATTGAAACAGGGTGATGCACTTTTAAATTGCACAACATTGCACACGAGAGGGAGATTAGGATATCTGGCGTGCAGAGGAAAGGCACTATCATCACACGGTTGCATATACTCCTGGGTTTTGCGGACGACATCGACCACATTGGAATGTATCGCAGAGCAGCAGTGGAGGTTTTTGTCCCACTGAACAGGGAGACGGCGAGGATAGGCTTTACCATTAGCTCTACCGAGTACATGGTGGCAGGTAGAGATAGAGGAAAACGTAATGGTGCTGAGTTAGTGCTTGATGGGGATGTGCTTGAAGTTGTTGAGGAATTTGTTTACCTTAGAACGCTTGTGACATGTAACAATGACGTTTCCCGTGAAGTTAAAAGACGTATTGAATGTAGGACATAAAGCATGAACGTTAAAAGAGTCTCGGAAGCCTCCTTTCAAGAGGCTCGGAAGCCTCCTTTCAAGAGGCTCGGAAGCCTCCTTTCAAGAGGCTCGGAAGCCTCCTTTCAAGAGGCTCGGAAGCCTCCTTTCAAGAGGCTCGGAAGCCTCCTTTCAAGAGGCTCGGAGCCTCCTTCAAGAGGCTCGGAAGCCTCCTTTCAAGAGGCTCAGGCCTCCTTTCAAGAGGCTCGAGAGCCTCCTTTCAAGAGGCCTGGAAGCCTCCTTTCAAGAGGCTCAGGCCTCCTTTCAAGAGGCTCAGGAAGCCTCCTTTCAAGAGGCCTGGAAGCCTTTCAAGAGGCTCGAAGCCTCCTTTCAAGAGGCCCGGAAGCCTCCTTTCAAGAGCCTCGGAAGCCTTCTTTCAAGAGGCTCGGAAGCCTCCTTCAAGAGGCCTGGAAGCCTCCTTTCAAGAGGCCTGAAGCCTCCTTTCAAGAGCTCCTGAAGCCTCCTTTCAAGAGGCTCGGAAGCCTCCCTTTCAAGAGGCTCGAAAGCCTCCTTTCAAGATGCTCAGAAGCCTCCTATCAAGAGGCTCGGAAACCTCTTTTTAAGAAGCCTGAAAGCCTTTGTTCAAGAGGCTCGGAAGCCTCTTTTCAAAAGGCTCGGAAGCCTCCTTTCAAAAGGCTCGGAAACCTTCTTTCAAAAGGCTCGGAAGCCTCCTTTCAAGAAAAGAGGCTCAGAAGCCTTCTTTTAAGAGGCTTTGAGACTTTTTTTTTTCAAAAAGCTTGGAAGCCTCCTTTAAACAGGCTTGGAAGCCTCTATTCGGGGGGTTTGGAAACCTCCTTTAAAGACTCGGAAACCTCTTTTCAAGTAGCTTGGAAGCCTTCTTTCATGAGGTTCGGAAGTCCTCTTTCAAGAGACTTGGAAGGCTCTTTTCAAGAGACTTGAAAGTCTCTTTCCAAGATGCTTGGAAGTCTCCTTTCAAGAGATTTGGAAGCCTTTTTTCAAAAGTTTCGAAGACTCCTTTCAAGTGGCTCCGAACCTTCTTTTGAAAGGCTCGCAAGCCTTCTTTCAATACGCTTGCTTGGATGCCTCCTTTTAAGAGGCTCAAAAGCGTCCTTGAAGAATGGTCAGAAGCATTCTTCTAAAAGCCTCGGAAGCCTCCTTTCAAGAGGCTCGGAAGCCTCCTTTCAAGAGGCTCGGAAGCCTCCTTTCAAGAGGCTCGGAAGCCTCCTTTCAAGAGGCTCGGAAGCCTCCTTTCAAGAGGCTCGGAAGCCTCCTTTCAAGAGGGCTCGAAGCCTCCTTCAAGAGGCTCAGGAAGCCTCCTTCAAGAGGCTCGGAAGCCTCTTTAAGAGGCTCGGAAGCCTCCTTTCAAAGGCTCCAGCCTCCTCAAGAGGCTCAGAAGCCTCCTTTCAAGAGGCTCAAGCCTCCTTTCAAGAGGCCTGGAAGCCTCCTTTCAAGAGGCTCAGGCCTCCTTTCAAGAGGCTCAGAGCCTCCTTTCAAGAGGCTCAAGCCTCCTTTCAAGAGGCTCAGAAGCCTCCCTTTCTCAAGAGGCCCGGAAGCCTCCTTTCAAGAGGCCCAGGCCTCCTTTCAAGAGGCTCGGAAGCCTCCTTTCAAGAGGCCCAGGAAGCCTCCTTTCAAGAGGCTCGGAAGCCTCCTTTCAAGAGGCCTGGAAGCCTCCTTTCAAGAGGCTCAGAAGCCTCCTTTCAAGAGGCCTCGAAGCCTCCTTTCAAGAGGCTCAGAAGCCTCCTTTCAAGAGGCTCGGAAGCCTCCTTTCAAGAGGCCTCTGGAAGCCTCCTTTCAAGAGGCCTCTGGAAGCCTCCTTTCAAGAGGCCTCTGGAAGCCTCCTTTCAAGAGGCCTCTGGAAGCCTCCTTTCAAGAGGCCTCTGGAAGCCTCCTTTCAAGAGGCCTCTGGAAGCCTCCTTTCAAGAGGCTCAGAAGCCTCCTTTCAAGAGGCTCAAGCCTCCTTCAAGAGGCTCGGAAGCCTCCTTTCAAGAGGCTCAGGAAGCCTCCTTTCAAGAGGCTCAGGCCTCCTTTCAAGAGGCTCAGCCTCCTTTCAAGAGGCTCGGAAGCCTCCTTTCAAGAAGGCTCAGCCTCCTTTCAAGAGGCTCAAGCCTCCTTTCAAGAGGCTCAGAAGCCTCCTTTCAAGAGGCCTCAGCCTCCTTCAAGAGGCTCAGAAGCCTCCTTTCAAGAGGCCTCAGGCCTCCTTTCAAGAGGCTCAGGAAAGCCTCCTTTCAAGAGGCTCAAGCCTCCTTTCAAGAGGCTCAGAAGCCTCCTTTCAAGAGGCCTCAAGCCTCCTTTCAAGAGGCCTGAGAGCCTCCTTTCAAGAGGCCTCGAAGCCTCCTTTCAAGAGGCTCGGAAGCCTCCTTTCAAGAGGCTCGGAAGCCTCCTTTCAAGAGGCTCGGAAGCCTTCTTTCAAGAGGCTCGGAAGCCTTCTTTCAAAAGGCTCGGAAGCCTCCTTTCAAGAGAAGAGGCTCAGAAGCCTTCTTTCAAGAGGCTTTGAGACTTTTTTTTTTTTTAAAAAGCTTGGAAGCCTCCTTTAAACAGGCTTGGAAGCCTCTATTCGGGGAGTTTGGAAACCTCCTTTAAAGACTCGGAAACCTCTTTTCAAGTAGCTTGGAAGCCTTCTTTCATGAGGTTCGGAAGTCCTCTTTCAAGAGACTTGGAAGGCTCTTTTCAAGAGACTTGAAAGTTTCTTTTCAAGATGCTTGGAAGTCTCCTTTCAAGAGATTTGGAAGCCTTCTTTCAAAAGTTTCGAAGACTCCTTTCAAGTGGCTCCGAACCTTCTTTTGAAAGGCTCGCAAGCCTTCTTTCAATACGCTTGCTTGGATGCCTCCTTTTAAGAGGCTCAAAAGCGTCCTTGAAGAATGGTCAGAAGCATTTTTCTAAAAGCCTCGGAAACCTCCTTTCAAAAGACTCGGAAGCCTATCTTCAAGAGATCGGTAGCATCCTTTCAAGAGCCTCCGAAGCCTACTTTCAAGAGGCACAGGGGCTTCCTTTTAAGAGCCTCTTAAGGTTTCAAAAGTCATCAAAGTATGTAATTTGAATGGGAAAGCTTCACGAAAATTTCAGACAACTAACAACAACCAAATTATTTTTCTTATGCGTATTTCGTTTTCTATTTGAACATTTCAAGCATAACGCTGAAGTGTTGTTTTCTAATGAATCGCCTGCTTTGAGCGTGGTTACAGCGGCACACTAGGAGTTAACTTTCTGAAATCAGTATGGCGAAAGGCATCTAAGGTTCGATTACTCAAAATTAAGAACCTTAACCAAAAAAATATTTGGTAGGCATGGTAGCGGACACCTTTCTACATAACCGGTGCCAAATAGTTTTTCATGAAAAGTTTCTAATTTTGAGAAAACACGCGTTAGATGACTTTCGCCATACAAATTTCTGGCGGTTAACTCTTGCTGGCTATTTTGCGCATATACTATAGCGCCTAGATCTGACAGCGGCGGGTAGAAAATCAGCCACCGCCTATAATTCATTTAATCAAATCTCATACTTGGGCAGCAAATACTTAAAAACACCCTGAAAAAAGGCGGTTTCTAAATTCCGCCATTTTTCTTTTCGAAACGCTGAAGTGTTTTTTTACGTTTTACGACTTGTCGAATCGAGTCAAGTACGAGACACCGAAGACGACAACACTTTCTTCTCTTCTTCTTCTTCTTATTGGCATTACATCCCCACACTGGGACAGAGCCGCCTGGCAGCTTAGTGTTCTTTAAGCACTTCCACAGTTATTAACTGCGAGGTTTCTAAGCCAGGTTACCATTTTTGCATTCGTATATCATGAGGCTAGCACGATGATACTTTTATGCCCAGGGAAGTCGAGACAATTTCCAATCCGAAAATTGCCTAGACCGGCACCGGGAATCGAACCCAGCCACCCTCAGCATGGTCTTGCTTTGTAGCTGCGCGTGTTACCGCACGGCTAAGGAGGGCCCCAGGGACGACCACACATTTGTGGTCGAAAACGTATCTGCAAGGATAACAAAACGTAGTGGAATTAAATGGAGAGTACTAAACTCTATGCCCCAACGAACGATAATCCTGATAACGAGAAGGATGATTTCTATGAGAGCCTTTATCAGGCCTACGGAGATGTAAAGATTGTTATCGGGAATGCAAATGCGCAGATCGGAAAAGAAAGTATCTTTCGCCCTGTCATTGGTACGGAAAGCCTTCATTCCGCTACCAACGATAATGGTCTATGACTTGAAACCTTTGCTGCTGCCAGAGGGGTGACAATCAGCAGTACCTACTTCGCTCGAAAGAATATCTGCAAACACACCTGGCAACATCCGAGTGGAGACACTTGCTCACAGATAGACCACGTGCTGATCGACGAGTGACGGACGAGAAAAATATTGCTAGGAGTCGAATGCTAGTGGCTCGTACCTGTTCCAACAGAGAGCGGTACCGTGTGTGATAGCTGAAGCGCAGGGTAACATGGATAGAAACGATATGCGAAGGTTTTACGCAACTGTCAATAGCGCGTGGCATAAGACTGCGCCAGTGCCCGCCATGTGCAATGATCGAGAGGCGAATTTACTGACAGACAAGACTATGGTGGCAGCCAAGATTTGTTGAACGATGAAAATGAATGTGTGTTGAGGAGCAGGATTAACATAATCGGCGACGGTCAAGCTGTGGAACCACCAACGCTAGACGAGGTTAAGAAGGCTCTAAACGAGCTGAAAACAGTAAAGCTGCTGGGAAGGACGAAATCCTGGTCGAGCTTCTCAAACACGGAAGTGAGCAGCTGCATCAATCAATCCACCACATTATCCAGAAAATATGGGAGGATGAAGAACTGCCCGCCGGCTGGTCGGTAGCCCTCATGTGCACAATCTATAAGAAAGGGCACATACTAGAGTGTGCCAATTACAGAGGAATAACTCTTCTGAACTCGGCGTACAAATTCTGTCGCGTATCCTGTTTAACAGAGTGAGACCGCTTGACGAGTCCTTTGTCGGCGAATACCAGGTAGGTTTTCGTGAGGCCAATCAACGACGGATCAGATGTTTAGCCTGCGGATGATCCTTGATAAATTCCGGGAATACTACTTGCAGACTCACCATCTGTTATTTGATTTCAAAGCAGCGTACGATTCAGTGAAGAGAAATGAGCTGTGGCAGATAATGTCCGAACATGGTTTTCTGGCGAAACTGATAAGACTGATACGTGCAACGCTGGATGGCTCGAAATCAAGTATTCGGATTGACGGACCTTAGACGGATTTAAACAGGGCGATGCACTTTTAAATTGCACAACATTGCACACGAGAGGGAGATTAGGATATCTGGCGTGCAGAGGAAAGGCACTATCATCACACGGTTGCATATACTCCTGGGTTTTGCGGACGACATCGACCACATTGGAATGTATCGCAGAGCAGCAGTGGAGGTTTTTGTCCCACTGAACAGGGAGACGGCGAGGATAGGCTTTACCATTAGCTCTACCGAGTACATGGTGGCAGGTAGAGATAGAGGAAAACGTAATGGTGCTGAGTTAGTGCTTGATGGGGATGTGCTTGAAGTTGTTGAGGAATTTGTTTACCTTAGAACGCTTGTGACATGTAACAATGACGTTTCCCGTGAAGTTAAAAGACGTATTGAATGTAGGACATAAAGCATGAACGTTAAAAGAGTCTCGGAAGCCTCCTTTCAAGAGGCTCGGAAGCCTCCTTTCAAGAGGCTCGGAAGCCTCCTTTCAAGAGGCTCGGAAGCCTCCTTTCAAGAGGCCCGGAAGCCTCCTTTCAAGAGGCTCAGAAGCCTCCTTCAAGAGGCCTCAGCCTCCTTTCAAGAGGCCCGGAAGCCTCCTTTCAAGAGGCCTGGAAGCCTCCTTTCAAGAGGCCTGGAAGCCTCCTTTCAAGAGGCCTGGAAGCCTCCTTTCAAGAGGCTCAGGCCTCCTTCAAGAGGCTCAGAAGCCTCCTTTCAAGAGGCTCGGAAGCCTCCTTTCAAGAGGCCTGGAAGCCTCCTTTCAAGAGGCTCGAAGCCTCCTTTCAAGAGGCTCAGAAGCCTCCTTTCAAGAGGCCTGGACGCCTCCTTTCAAGAGCCTCGGAAGCCTCCTTCAAGAGGCCTCGGAAGCCTCCTTTCAAGAGGCCTGGAAGCCTCCTTTCAAGAGGCCTGGAAGCCTCCTTTCAAGAGGCTCGGAAGCCTCCTTTCAAGAGGCTCGGAAGCCTCCTTTCAAGAGGCTCGGAAGCCTCCTTTCAAGAGGCTCGGAAGCCTCCTTTCAAGAGGCTTGGAAGCCTCCTATCAAGAGGCTCGGAAACCTCTTTTTAAGAAGCCTGAAAGCCTTTGTTCAAGAGGCTCGGAAGCCTCTTTTCAAAAGGCTCGGAAGCCTCCTTTCAAAAGGCTCGGAAACCTTCTTTCAAAAGGCTCGGAAGCCTCCTTTCAAGAAAAGAGGCTCAGAAGCCTTCTTTTAAGAGGCTTTGAGACTTTTTTTTTTCAAAAAGCTTGGAAGCCTCCTTTAAACAGGCTTGGAAGCCTCTATTCGGGGGGTTTGGAAACCTCCTTTAAAGACTCGGAAACCTCTTTTCAAGTAGCTTGGAAGCCTTCTTTCATGAGGTTCGGAAGTCCTCTTTCAAGAGACTTGGAAGGCTCTTTTCAAGAGACTTGAAAGTCTCTTTTCAAGATGCTTGGAAGTCTCCTTTCAAGAGATTTGGAAGCCTTCTTTCAAAAGTTTCGAAGACTCCTTTCAAGTGGGTCCGAACCTTCTTTTGAAAGGCCTGCAAGCCTTCTTTCAATACGCTTGCTTGGATGCCTCCTTTAAGAGGCTCAAAGCGTCCTTGAAGAATGGTCAGAAGCATTCTTCTAAAGCCTGGAAGCCTCCTTTCAAGAGGCCTGGAAGCCTCCTTTCAAGAGGCCTGGAAGCCTCCTTTCAATAGGGCTCGGAAGCCTCCTTTCAAGAGGCCTGGAAGCCTCCTTTCAAGAGGCTCAGAAGCCTCCTTTCAAGAGGCCTGGAAGCCTCCTTTCAAGAGGCTCCCGGAAGCCTCCTTTCAAGAGGCTCAGGAAGCCTCCTTCAAGAGGCTCAGGGAAGCCTCCTTTCAAGAGGCCTGGAAGCCTCCTTTCAAAAGGCTCAGGAAGGCCTCTTTAAGAGAGCTCAGAAGCCTCCTTTCAAGAGGCTCGGAAGCCTCCTTTCAAGAGGCTCAGAAGCCTCCTTTCAAGAGGCTCAGGAAGCCTCCTTTCAAGAGGCTCAGGAAGCCTCCTTTCAAGAGGCTCAGGCCTCCTTTCAAGAGGCTCAGAGCCTCCTTTCAAGAGGCTCGGAAGCCTCCTTTCAAGAGGCCCAGCCTCCTTCAAGAGGCTCAGGCCTCCTTCAAGAGGCCTGGAAGCCTCCTTTCAAGAGGCCCGGAAGCCTCCTTTCAAGAGGCCCGGAAGCCTCCTTTCAAGAGGCCTCAGAGCCTCCTTTCAAGAGGCTCAGAGCCTCCTTCAAGAGGCCTGGAAGCCTCCTTTCAAGAGGCTCAGGCCTCCTTCAAGAGGCCTGGAAGCCTCCTTTCAAGAGGCCTGGAAGCCTCCTTTCAAGAGGCTCAAGCCTCCTTTCAAGAGGCCTGGAAGCCTCCTTTCAAGAGGCTCAAGCCTCCTTTCAAGAGGCTGGAAGCCTCCTTTCAAGAGGCCTGAAGCCTCCTTTCAAGAGGCTCTGGAAGCCTCCCTTTCAAGAGGCTCGGAAGCCTCCTTTCAAGAGGCTGGAAGCCTCCTTTCAAGAGGCCTGAAGCCTCCTTTCAAGAGGCTCAGAAGCCTCCTTTCAAGAGGCTCGGAAGCCTCCTTTCAAGAGGCTCTGGAAGCCTCCTTTCAAGAGGCTCAGAAGCCTCCTTTCAAGAGGCTCAAGCCTCCTTTCAAGAGGCCTGAAGCCTCCTTTCAAGAGGCTCAGAAGCCTCCTTTCAAGAGGCCTGGAAGCCTCCTTTCAAGAGGCCTGAAGCCTCCTTTCAAGAGGCCTCCTTCAAGAGGCTCGGAAGCCTCCTTTCAAGAGGCTCGGAAGCCTCCTTTCAAGAGGCTCGGAAGCCTCCTTTCAAGAGGCTCGGAAGCCTTCTTTCAAGAGGCTCGGAAGCCTTCTTTCAAAAGGCTCGGAAGCCTCCTTTCAAGAGAAGAGGCTCAAAAGCCTTCTTTCAAGAGGCTTTGAGACTTTTTTTCAAAAAGCTTGGAAGCCTCCTTTAAACAGGCTTGGAAGCCTCTATTCGGGGGGTTTGGAAACCTCCTTTAAAGACTCGGAAACCTCTTTTCAAGTAGCTTGGAAGCCTTCTTTCATGAGGTTCGGAAGTCCTCTTTCAAGAGACTTGGAAGGCTCTTTTCAAGAGACTCGGAAGTCTCTTTTCAAGATACTTGGAAGTCTCCTTTCAAGAGACTCGGAAGCCTTCTTTCAAAAGGTTCGGAAGCCTCCTTTCAAGTGGCTCCGAACCTTCTTTTGAAAGGCTCGCAAGCCTTTTTTCAATAGGCTTGCTTGGAAGCCTCCTTTTAAGAGGCTCAAAAGCGTCCTTGAAGAATGGTCAGAAGCATTTTTCTAAAAGCCTCGGAAACCTCCTTTCAAAAGACTCGGAAGCCTATCTTCAAGAGATCGGTAGCATCCTTTCAAGAGCCTCCGAAGCCTACTTTCAAGAGGCACAGGGGCTTCCTTTTAAGAGCCTCTTAAGGTTTCAAAAGTCATCAAAGTATGTAATTTGAATGGGAAAGCTTCACGAAAATTTCAGACAACTAACAACAACCAAATTATTTTTCTTATGCGTATTTCGTTTTCTGTTTGAACAGTTCAAGCATAACGCTGAAGTTGTGTTTTCTAATGAATCGCCTGCTTTGAGCGTGGTTACAGCGGCGCACTAGGAGTTAACTTTCTGAAATCAGTATGGCGAAAGGCATCTAAGGTTCGATTACTCAAAATTAAGCACCTTCTTCAAAAAAAAAATTTGGTAGGCATGGAAGCGGACACCTTTCTACATAACCGGTACCAAATAGTTTTTCATGAATAGTTTCCAATTTTGAGAAAACACGCGTTAGATGACTTTCGCCATACAAATTTCTGGCGGTTAACTCTTGCTTGCTATTTTGCGCATATACTATAGCGCCTAGATCTGACAGCGGCGGGTATAAAATCAGCCACCGCCAATAATTCATTTAATCAAATCTCATACTTGCGCAGCAAATACTTGAAAACATCCTGTAAAAGGCGGTTTTTAAATTCCGTCGTTTTTCTTTCCAAAACACTGAAGTGTTTTTTTACGTTTTATGACTTGTCGAATCGAGTCAAGTACGAGACACCGAAGACGACCACACTTTCTTCTCTTCTTCTTCTTCTTATTGGCATTACATCCCCACACTGGGACAGAGCCGCCTGGCAGCTTAGTGTTCATTAGGCACTTCCACAGTTATTAACTGCGAGGTTTCTAAGCCAGGTTACCATTTTTGCATTCGTATATCATGAGGCTAGCATGATGATACTTTTTATGCCCAGGGAAGTCGAGACAATTTCCAATCCGAAAATTGCCTAGACCGGCACCGGGAATCGAACCCAGCCACCCTCAGCATGGTCTTGCTTTGTAGCTGCGCGTGTTACCGCACGGCTAAGGAGGGCCCCAGGGACGACCACACATTTGTGGTCGAAAACGTATCTGCAAGGATAACAAAACGTAGTGGAATTAAATGGAGAGTACTAAACTCGTCTTAGACGGTTGAGTAATTATTTGTTTTATATGAAATTTTTAAAGATTCGAAATAGGAAAGTGAAACCGATTTACACGAATGCGTCCCGAATTGGCCTACTAGAAATCAGGTCACTTTAATGTAGGTACTCAATTGATGATTCACGTTGAAAATCATCAACATTGATTCACACAAAACGAAGCTTGCGCCGGAAAATTTTTCACAGCGTTACATTCTTCATATTTAAAACCGGAAATCTGTATATAGTTAACATATAAAAATCAATGGCATTAATATTCATTAGGGTGGCTCAAATTAGTATGGAAAAAAACTTTTCCCAATTTTTTTGATGGACCGCCCTCTTATTCGGTTCTATTTGATGCCCTGATGCTCTGGACAAAATTTCAGCCAAATCGGTCAACGTTTGGGCGGTGCTAATCTCGTTGGTAGTTTATATGCAAAAATGTATGCAGAAACATCCAAAAACAGTGAATTGCAGAAGTTCTGAGCTTGATTTCTATCTTAAGCAATTACGATTTTATCAACTGCAACAGACATAAATCTCAATTTAGCGCAACGGCTTCCCGCGTGGCGTAGCTTACTCTGCCATCAGCAGTAACTTTAGAGTATCAGCAAAAAAAAACACGTCACTACGATTCCACGGATTGTCTCAATATTTTGTTCAACGTTGGATATGATGCTTCATTTACTTATGATCGGCGATGAAGATTATCTTTACGTTTTGACCTTTATGAGTTCTAATCAATTTTGATCTTGCATCCTTGTATCCCTCGCGTATTCTGACTTTCACGCTTTTACATTTGTTGTACATCGCCGCTGATGCCATAAGCGAACAAGTCAGTAAATTCCTCCATTCTGTCGGTGAATGACACTCCCAGTCATTAAATTTAAAAAATTTGAAGCAAATAATAATTTTCTTTGTTTTTCTCGTACCAACCCAATGACGATATTTGTTGATAAAGATATCACAGCAAAAATTATTAGAAATTCAACAACGTTAAAAATGCAGCTATTCCCAGGAAACTAATAAACATTCGATATTATTTCATTGATTTTACAGACCAGAGCGGATTGCATTTATTTGCTTGCTCCAAATAAGTGCATAAAAATACATACATTTAAAACTACAACATATTTTTATCTGTGTTTGCTTAACGACCTTCTTTGTGTCTTTGTCATACAATTGCAGACAATATGGCTTTTGGGTCGGGCTGCACTGCAATCAAAATATTATTTCTGTCAGATAATCAATCAGGCGATCTTTTTTCTTCAAATATTTTATCAGTTTGCCAAAAATGCATAGAACACAATCTTTATGTCCAATACACAACGTTCACAAGCTACGTAACTTTGATTTTTTTTATTGCTTTCACTCACTAATTCTGGTTAGATTGTTTTGTGTTTAGAAAATTTGAAACATTTATAAGGGATATGCAACATTACAGACACAGTGGTTCGTGATTCATGGAAGGCACCTCACATAATGACAGCTTTAAAAATGTGCCTGAGTGGACACTCAAACTCACTAGCCGGTCGTCCTTTTGTCTCTCGCGTACCACCAGATATTCGTTTTTCACTGAAATGTTATGAAGATGAGGAAATTGTTCCTCCAGCTGAAATCCTGAGCGCGCTGTCTTCACAGTTTTCAAATAAGATACCTACAACACAATTTAATAATTACAGAAGAAAGTTGGGAATCCTAAACAATGATAAAGAGTTAGTTTCGGCACAAACACACAAGCTCACAGTTAGTAGTGATAAGTCAATCATCATGTCGATCGGTGCTGGCATCCGCCGTCGATGGTCCCGGTGAAACCCCAGACTTGACTCAACAGTAGTCAGCCCATATGGCCCACGAAGTTACGCAACATCTGCAGCGTAGGTGTGGAAGCGATTTCGGTGGAAGTGAAAAAAAAAAGTTCATGTTTTGATAACGATAACATGTCAAGCGAAATGTGATGAATGAAACTGCGCGACACCGAGGTATAAAAGCGGACTCAATTCTTAGGGCCTCACCTGAAACAATCTCTGCGGCGGCGGTGTTCGACTCGATTCGATGAAGCAATTAACCTTATTATCAGTCATCCTGTGCGTTTTGGGCGCTCGGGTAGGTGGAACACAGAATTGAGAGTAAAGAGCTTCTTAACGATTCTTATTCATATTTAGGCGGCACCCGATCGTACCCCACGCATCATCAATGGACAAACAGCCGCTCATCAACCGTACAATGCCTACATCGTGTACACCAGGGCTGACGGCTACGGATATTTCGGCGGTGGTACGATTATCAGCGACCGGCACATTCTCACTGCTGCCCTCAACATTTTAGGGTAATTTCGAATTAACTGCTAACGGTTCAATTAACGCATTACTCAAAATACCGAATTCGACAGATTCATCCGATGGGATGTTGGAGTGGGAAGCAACATCCTCAGTCAACTGGGCACCGTCACCTCAAACACGGCAACGTCCCACCCATCGTTCAACTCCGCTACCCGCGCGAACGACATCGGAGTCATCACCCTGCCCGTGTCCTTGGTGATCACTTCTTCCGTAGCACCGATCGCTCTCCCCCCGCTAAACCAGCAACTTGGATATCCATTTGAGAACGAACAAGGCTCAGTTGTAGGATTCGGATTTACCGATGTTGCTGGTAAGCATCCATTGTTGGTATGTGTCACAGCCATTTTAATTCGTATCTTCCCATACACTTCCACAGCAACGGTTCGACCCTCGTATCTGATGCGTGCCTACCAGCGTGTGACCACTAACGCCCGTTGCCAGCAGTACTACCAGATCACGCTTCCACTGCACTTCTGCGCCGAAGATGCGTCCGGGTATGCGAACATCTGCAACGGAGACATTGGTGCCGGTTTCATTACCGAAGTCAACGGCGTCCAAACGGTTACCGGAGTTGCTTCGATGATCACCCAGAGCTGTGGCTATCTGTTCCCGGCTGGATATACCCGCGTCGAGTCCTACCGGTCATGGATCTACAGCATCACCTTGGTTTAAAACTGTGTACGATTGATTATGGGCGACGGAAGTGAAAATAAAAGCTACGGGTGTGGCACGTGTTTTACGTGTTGTGTTTTAATGCTGTTAACATGTATAACACAGTGTTACTTGCTACGATAGTCAGAAACCCTCCACTACTGCCGTAATCTGAAAAAGTGACGGAGACGCCATTTTCCAAAAATGGTGTTAGCGAGTACTACTCATCGGGCTCTTTAACAGAAAAATGGAAAACATGCATGTTGTAGAATGGCTGTTACGTCACTTTTTCAGATTACGGCAGACTAAGGGTCATTCGCCTTGGGAGCTACATACATGTTTCCTGTGTTAACATTTTTGAAGGCGTGTCCCTCATTACACGACATTTGCTTTCAATGGGTCATTTGTAATCCACTTGGGATTTCCTAGAAGCAACACTGATATTTCGTGAATCATAAGTGAACATCGCGATTAAGGTGAATCACTTCTGAATTTCGTTACTTATCTGGTTCCAATAGTGTTTCAGTTGGATTCTAATGATTCCTATCGTATAACCAATAATATGTTGGTATGCCCCAATCCCGATTACATTACATAAGATCCGAATCGTGCCGTAGTTTCAAATGAATGATAGATCTTTGGCGATTCTGAAGGAATTTGGTAAATTTTAAGGAATCTGATATGCGATCAATCATCGTAGAAAAACGAACATTTTGATGCATGATTTGTAACTTATAGGACTTATGTTAGCCTATGTTAGCTATTCATTTTGCAATGATTCAAATTTCAAACTTTGATGATTTTTTAACATGACTGACGAAATTTTGAATGCTAGATGACTCACAATATTTTTAATTTTATCTCAAACTGCAAACTACACGGATTTGGACAAGGTTTTTTGTTGTTTGTAGTAAATCCATACAAAAGTTTTGCAAAGTTGCTTCATTTTGCATGATTCAAGAAATCATAAAACTTTTTCTACACGGATTTTCGAATTTTGAACTTAAAATTTATTTACACGGAACGCAGCATCGGGTGTTTTGAGTTGAAAAATATCACTTGTCATAAGACGAGTTTGTACAATCCCATTTAATTCCACCACTTAATTGTACCTTGACAGATACGTATTTCGACGTCAACAGTAAGGTCGTCTTCAGTGTCTCGTACTTGACTCGACTTACGAGACGTACGAGACACTGAAGACGACCTTACTGTTGAGGTCGAAACACGTATCTGTCATGTTACAATTAAGTGGTGGAATTAAATGGGATTGTACAAACTAGCCTTATGACAAGTGAAGACATTCCACTGAAAAGCTCAAAATAATTTTCTTGAAAAATATATTATTCGCACGAAAAGGATTTTAAATAGCACAACTCTTGCAATGTACTGAATTTATTAATATGTGAAGGTGTATTTTTTCGCATTTTAATGCTCAAAAGCATGCTGGAGTTTAAGCATTAACCTCGAAGGGTGGTGTGTAGCACAAGATTTGCTTTCCTGGTGGTTTGATGAACATTTATGTACAAGTAATTCCAATGTATCAGTAGGTCCTTTCATGCAGCCCTTTACTGATACGGTGGAACATCATCACAGCAAAGAGATGTGGTATGGGGAACGAACCTATGATCATTCGCTTGCCAATATCGAACAGTCGTAACTTTTCAGCTACTAGACCACATTCATGGAAAACTCTCCGAATATTTTTCAACAGTACAAAAAAGATACAAACAAAATCTCAAGTATTTCTCAGAGCTGCCACAAAAGGAACTCCGAGAAGGACAGATTTGAAAAATGAGTTGACAAGAGGAGTACCCTGAAGAATTCTGGAGCGATTTTTTGAGAAAATCCAAGAGTCATTCTTGAAATCTAAAAAGGAGCTCTCGAGAGAAATTTCAACAGGAACCCCACGAATATTTTTTCAAAAAAAAAGGGTCCGGAAATGATTCTGAAAGCAGTTCAAAAAAGCGCTTCCTGGAGAAATGTCAAGAGGAATTTCTGACAGAATCCAAAAGTAATTCCAAAGAAAAAAATCCAAGATAAATGCCAGAGAAAAATAAAAGAAAAAATTCGCAAAGGTCCTATTCGAGAATTTCTTGTACAATACTTGTATTTATGAATTTCTTCAAGAGCTGCGCTTATAAAACCTTCGCGAGTTCTTTCGAGGTTTTTACCCGGAACACACCTGGAGTTCCTTTAGGCTGTTCTTCTGAGAATTCCTTTAAGAAGTTCCTCTGAGAGATGTCTCGAAAATACCTTCTGAAGTTCTCAATGGAATTTCTCTGGAATTGTTTTTGATACTTCATCGGAGAATTTTTAAGGAAATTCAGATGCGATTACTTGTAGAAAAATGTCCCACGTTGCTTGTATAAATCCCTTATAATACCCGAGCAGGAGCGACGACCTCGATGACAGAAATTGGTATGAGCAAGCGTTGCATAAAAGGTAAAATACCAAAAAATAATACCAAAAACTTATATGCAGAATACTTGCGGCATAACATTCTTAGGTATTTCAATACCAAACAAATAATAATTGCAATGATATGGAAATGCTAAAATCATCTTCCAAACTTGGACGTACATGTTCATGATAGAATTAGAGGCGAAAGTATAGAATTGATAGTTCCGTTAGGATACGGCAGGCATGAAGAATGTTTTTATAGAAGTCGATTTGAAAGCGAGCGGAGGGCAATATATGTGATGGCACATATCACACGACCTTCCTTCTGCCAAGCTCCCGTATGAAGGGGGAGGGAAGAATATCAGTGTGGAAGCTGATATATCTCCACTGACTTGAAATTCAATTTAATAACTGAGTATGTTACGGCTCAAGTATTCTGCCGTCCCAAGCATATCTGTCCCATGTCGATTTTTATCATTTTTGAGATTTATGCTCCAAACGTTCTAAATTAATGTATATTTTATTGTAAACAAATGAATACATACAGTTTGTTCGAAAACTTGGCGAAAAAATATCGGGTCATTTTGTTCCATTGTAGAATTTCCAAGCATAACTGTCCCATTGAAACAAATTTCATACAACATGTATTAAAATACTTCGGAGAGGCCAATTTTTATTATCAAATCATTCAGAGAAAGAATATGGGTTGTGGTATAGTTTCAATGGGTAAAAAGGTTAATCCACCTAATATCGTTGATGCCTTTCTTGTGCATTATGAAAATTGAAAAGTATTAATTGAAGCATATTAAGATGATTGATATTAAAACTGCAGTGAGAATAGTCTCTCATTTTTATTCGCATTCTATGTATTTATTTACACTTTTTCTTCTTTCCTTATTGGCATTACCATTCTTGCATTCGTATATGATGAGGCTAACACGATAATACTTTTATGCCTAATTGCACCCGAAAATTCCTTTGATCGTGAGTTCAACCAAGCCACATAAGCATCATCGCTTTGTAGTCGTGCCTCTAAGCGCATGGCTATAAGCTAGGCCCAATTAATTTACACATATACAAGATTTTTGTAATAGCTTCGGAACGAAGTGACTAATCGATTTTCAATAGCAAACAATGGGTCCGAATTTCCCGTTGAGTGCAACTTATTACGAAAAAATGGTCGTTTAACATGTGTTTACAAATGTTCATACACGCACCCCATACAGGTGAAAGTTTCTACTCGACACATCAGATGCTAATCTGAAATAATTTTCATAGGAATCATCAAACACCTTCGCAGTATTGCGGTATTGAGTTACCACGGAACCTGATTTTGATGCTTCTTCCAAAAATCCATCTGCGCTGAAACATAATTCACCTCTGAACTTATTTCAGGATCAAATTATGTATAGGAACCAATTCTCACTGTCCTTATACTTATGTGAGGTATAATATCTCTGGGTTTTTTCAGACACACTCGTCCCCATGTCAGCTTTTTTATACACATTTTTTTCTATGGAGCGTAAGAGCCCCCTCCTCCAAAAGCTTACGTTATTAGTGTACGGTCCCTTATTACAATACGCTTTGAAAAGACCTTATGCATCTAATGTGAAACAGGTTATTATCCAGATCTAACTAAACTTAAACTGGGCCAAATATGCTTGGAATTATCAATTTTGTCTTCAATTTCGCAGCATGAATGTCCCACTGAATAGATTCCACTAAAAAAACAGTGTTTATCCTTTGAAACATATTAGAAATACACTATTTTGATCGATATACGTTTATTAATCAAAATTTCATGGGGCAATTTAGCTACAAACTGAAAAATATGTTATCAACTTCAATCGCATTTTTCTCAGTTGCATATTTTTCGACATGGGACAGATACGCTTGACACGTCAGTATTGTGCATATTAGTTTTTGGTTTTATTGCTTTGGTATTTTACCTCTTATGCAGGGCTAGTTCATAACAGAGTATGGTGTCAATAACAGAATTGGGTATTATTGAGCCATTTTCTCCTGCTCGGGTATTACTACTGGGAATTAGTCTGGGATTTTCCCGGGAACGCTGCTTGAAATTTCTCCGAACATTCATCTGGAATTATTTTTTTGTCAATGTCCCGAATGATATCCGCATGGTACCAAAGATAAATTTTTGAAAAAAATTGAGAAGAAATCCTGAGAAAATTCAACAGTAGATCCTGAAAATGATTCAAGAGTGATACCCGACGGAAATATGAAAGTAATTCCAGCACGAACTCCAAAAAAATCGAATGAGTTCCGAGAGGATTTTCAAAGGAGTTCCAAGAGCGATTACTGCAGGAATTTAATGAGGAATATCTGAAAAATCTCGGAAAGTAAAAATCAAGAGAACTTCCCGGTTCGAAGATAATTTCGCAAATGAACATCAAGAGGGTTCAGGGACAATTAGCTGAATACCGTTTGGTCGAATAAGGACTGTATTAAAAATAAATTATCCACTATTCGAATAAAATTGGAAGAATTTTAAAAAAATAGTAAAAATTGACTAGCAATATATGTTAATTATGTTTGTTTAGTTTTATGGAAAAATACAATACTGAATAAATATTGCACTATTCCAACATTTATCCGAGCCCTTTCACCTAGTCACAAATCGGCATAAAATTGCTACGTACTACAAATATGATTACTTTCGGGTCCGAATTCTGATCACCTGATTATGATTTTTTTTTCGTTTTTCCGAGGCTAGCGCTTGGCCAAATTCTCGATGCCCTTCTTACGGAGATGTGTTCAAAACTCGAATTTCAGTATCACTTTCAATTCACGATACTTCGGAAAGAACAAATTTTTAACAAACAAAAAACATCTGAGTTGAAACTTAACACATGAATACATCGAATGCAGGGTAAAACAAACCAATACCTTTATTATCTTTTAAGTAGTAACACTTTGAAACATATTTTCGATAAAGTTCTTAGTTGAAATTTGTTTCTTTATCTAGTTTGTAGAGTGAGAAGTAAGAAATGAGATTTTCGAAGTAAGTAGTGGAGAAGAAGTGAGTAGTGAGGAGTGAAAAAGTGCGAAATGGGATGTTCGGAAGTGTGAAGTAAGGAATGTTAAATTAAAGTGAGAAGAGATTGGAGAGTAGGAAGAGGTGGGAAGTAAGAAGTGTAAGATTATTATTGGTAAGTGAGATGCGAAACTTGAGAAGGTAGAAGTGAGCAGTGTTGGTAAAAACTCAAAATCTCAAAACTCATGGATGATTCAAATCAAGCGTGAGTTGAAACGCATCCAACTCAGCACCTTAAAACTTATGGATGAGTTGAATCATCTATTTGAATCATCGTAGGTTTTCTTGTGTTCTCCTTCGTTAAAAGCAGTGAATTGATGTTTGTCGCATAAAATATTAGACACTCTTTTATGTATAAACAATAAATTGCCCCCAAATTGATTTCAAATGCGTTTTTAACCAAAGTGATTTTTTGGCAAATGAGTGAAATGATGCGTTTTAGCATGAAAAATTCAAGCGTGATGCATTCCTTTAAAATTGCAGACGAATTCGTTCGCACGGGAGCGCTCGTTGATTGAGATTTATGAGTGATTTTACCATTACTGGAAGTGAGTAATGATAAATAAATGAGAAGTGAGACAGAAAGAAGAAGAAATAATGAAAAAGGAAGGAGATCAAAAAAAATCTCACTCCAATTGCAACCGAACGTCCAAGATCAACGTTCGAGGAGCAGTCAGTTGGACCTCAGCCCTGCCTAAGTTGCACACATGTTATATAGAAGCTACAGTAACTTATATACAACCAAATTTGGTCACATTTGAGTTGATAAGTTGATAAGAAAATTCTTTTGAGCTTTTAGTGGAATGTCGTCATTAGACGAGTTCGCATTTCAGTTGAGTCAAGTACCAGACATTTACTGTTGAGGTCGAAACTGGTGTCTGTCAAGGTACAATCAAGTGGTGAAATTTAATGGAATTGTACGAACTCGTCTTATGACAAGCACATTTGAGTTGATGAATCCAAATCAGTGTGAATTGTGCAACTCGAGTGATGATGTGTAACATCGCGCCAAGAACTGGTCGACATGACAAGTTACTTTTAAAATCTTAGAAGACGTGTGTAAAAATGAACCTGTTGCGAATTCACGAAGGATTTCTAGGAGAAAATGCTGAGGAAGGGGAAGGATGGTTAGTTGGACACTTACTTAAGAAAGTTGCAGAGAACTCTACGACCTCTCAAAGGTGTCACGGGAGGTTTTGGGAGGTTGTAGCAGTAGGGATCGTTTTGATAGAACGTAAAACACAGTAGGAAAGGGACGAGCCTGGAAATTGAACCCACGACCTCCTGCTTATAAGGCAGAAGCGGTAGCCACTAGACCAAAACCGGAAGAATTTGAAATAAATTTTAGGAGAAAATAAAAAAACCTGAAATTATTTTTAAAAAAATGACTTATGAAACCCCATACTTAATATTCGAAGGAATTCATGCAGCGTAAACGTAAAAATCGTTATTAGAGGGCCGATTATAGAAGGATCTAAAGTTTCTCCTGAAAAAAATTTTCGATGAATTACGAAAGTTAAACTTGCCCGCAGATTAAATCATCTGTTTATTGATTTCACGGCAGCGTATTATTCCGCGGAAAAAAAAATTTTACGCTTCGATCATCGATCCTTTTTTACCAGTGCAATAGATGGTTTGATGTAGAGTTTCCATTTCCCAGCCATTTTCGCTGTCCCGGGATTTGGGATGAAGTTTTTAGTATATCCCGGGATCCCGGGATTATTCGATGAACATCGAAAAAAAAAACTGATTATATGTTTTGAAATCGATTTTATCCAATGTTCAGAGGTAAACCTCATTTTTTAAAAAGGCCTGAGTCAAAACTAAGGCTCAATTAAATTTTCAAGAAGACTTCAAGAAGCAAATAGTATTCACGTTTATTCGGTCAATATAGTGCGATTTTTGGAACAGATACTAGCCGAATCCCAAAAAAGCGCATTGGCTGTCGGTCAGTTGGCTTGATTGTTTGTATTGTTTTGAATATGTATTGGATCTAGACGTTTGTTGGGTTCACATTTAATGCCCTTTTGAAGCAACGTTCTGCTGGAATATCAGGTAGTTGAAAATGGGCAGTGGAACTGTACTGGGCCCATAACATATTGCTGTTAAGGCAAAACATAAAATAACAGAAAATAACGTTCGTTCTGACGTTTAATTGTCATAGAGCTGATTGGGATTTATGTAAAACGTATATTGATAGGAATTTTGATGTTGATATTCCTCTCGATACCAAAAGTGGTATTGATAATGCTCTCGTATCTTTGACAAATTTAATCGTCGAAGCCAGAGGCATTGCAATTCCTAAATGTGAAATTAAATTCAACTCCATTATTATTGACGACGATCTTCAGCTACTGATCCGTCTTAAAAATGTGAGGCGAAGGCAATACCAAAGAACTCGCGATCCCGCGTTGAAAGTTATTTGGAGGGATTTGCAAAATGAAATTAAAAAACGTTTCGCTATTCTGAGAAATACCAACTTTGAGAATAATGTCTCGAAATTGGATCCCCGTTCGAAACCCTTTTGAAAATTAACGAAAATTCTTTAAAAACCTCAAAAGCCATTTCCAGCGCTTAAAAAGGGAAATAAAATTTTATTAACAAATGGCAAAAAGGCTCAAAAATTGCTCAGCAGTTCGAGAGTGCCCATAATTTTAGTCTAGGTCTCACTAATCCTACCAGATCATGCGGAGGTTCAGTGACATTCTCAATCAAGATAATGTTTTTGACCCTTCGTTGGAAACTAACTCGGATGAAGTGAGATCTATTACTAGAAAATTTAAAAATATGAAAGCCCCGGGTGATGATGGTATTTTCTACATACTTATCAAAAAACTCTCTAAGAGCTTTTCATCCTTTTTGGTTAATTTATTTAACCCATTTTTTTAATTGGCATACTTCCCAGATAAATGGAAAACGCCAAACTTGTTCCAATTTTGAAGCCAGACAAAAATCCAGCTGAGACTTCTAGTTATCGCCCAATAAGTTTGCTTTCTTCAATAAGCAACCTGTTTGAAAAGATTATTTTAAATAGAATGATGGTAATGGCAATTCTATTTTTGCTGATGAGCAATTTGGTTTTCGCCATGGGTATTCAACCACCCATCAGTTATTAGGAGTTACGAATTTATTTCGACTCAACAAATCTGAAGGATATTCGACTGGAGTTGCTCTTCTTGATATAGAGAAAGCATTTGACAGTGTTTGGCATGAAGATTTGATTGTAAAATTGATGAATTTCAATTTTCCTCTGTACATTATTAAACTGATCCAAAATTATTTATCAGATCGCTCACTGCAGGTCAACTATCAGAATTTTAAATCTGATAGATTACCTGTAAGAGCTGGTGTTCCCCAAGGCAGCATACTGGGGCCCAAGGGCGAAGCCTTCGTGTCATTTGTAGTAGATTGCAAAAAATTTTGGATATTTTCTCCACTTACTTGCAAAAATGAAAAACTCCCCAGAAATGCTTCCAAAACTCAGCTTATAATATTCCCACATAAGAGAGCTTCTTATTTGAAACCTTCTAACAGACATATTGTCACTTTGAATGGGGTTGCAAGCTAAATATTTGGGAATTCTGCTAGATCAAAAACCTTTAAAAATCACATTAAAGGCTCCTTATACCCGTTCCGTAGTATAAATTAGGTTAAGTTTAGTTCAAGTTTAAAACATTGTAATTCCTACATGGTTCAATTTAACCTGAGGAAAAATCCTAACTGACAGAGGCAATTGAAATGTATTAATAATAACTAAAAATGTTTAGTACGCATATGGCCTCCACTTTAGTAGGTATATAGCGATTCAGTGCATTATATACAAGTTCTCTTGCTTGTATATGACAACTTATATCAACAGCTATACGTATCAAAATGTTAACTGAGCATAAACATTATTTTATTTATTCGCATTTTTTTCAACTTGATTGAGATAAGAAAATTATTTTGAGCTTTTTAGTGAAATGTCTTCACTTCTTCACTAAGTCGAGTCAAGTACGAGACACTGCAGACGGCCTTACTGTTGAGGTCGAAATACGTACATGTCAAGATACAATAAAGTGGTGGAATTCAATTGTATAAACTCGTCTTATGACAAGTGAACTTGATTGAGTTTGATGGATCATCTGCAAGTGCATAAATTCATCAGATAAATACTTAGGTGTTTGCCTTAACATTCAATGCGCAAATGCCGATATTCATACTTGTGCTGGAATGCAAAACCATTTGCGAAACGGATTCTGAGGGATAATTGGCATGCATCTGCCCACAAATAAAAATGCATGCAGGAATTTATAGGATAATGTGGAGAACATATTAAATTTATGCATGAGTCCATCGATGTCACTATTTTACTGCATAAGTATCGTTATTGATGCGACTGAGATTTGTTCGTCTGAGATATGTAACTGCACGTCCACAAGTTATAAGATTATGCAACCACCGCGGTGAACCGCTATATAAAATATCACCAACATCACCTACTATGTAATATTCGACGTTTTAGCTTACCCGTCTGCTGGTTCGGGGTCGGTGGCAATGGCCTTACTTTATCCGGTGGACATCGCCGGGTGACCATAACAGTCGCCGGCAGCGGAATGGCCGTGCCCCCATTGACCCCCGGTTTGGTGTACGGTACCGGCAGTTGTCTGCAAGAAGAAAGAACAAAAGAGAACCACGTTATAATGACATTAAAATGCAATATTTGACCCCTTTACTGCTTCTGTTTGCTGTTGATTTCGATTTGATACCTCTTCAGAAGGAATTGATATAAAAAGTTATGACTGCGGGTGAATCGATTCGAAACTCGAAATCTTCCAATATCACGAAAAGTAATCTACTTCGAAATTTATGAAAATGGATTTTCTCCCATCCATTGGAGCTTTCCACACCTACGCATATTTGGACCACCCCAATAAGAGAGGTGACGCGACGCAGCTGTAAAGTCACCATTCCGTCCTATCTTTTCCCAGCGAGCGTCTTCAAACGTCAGAGCTGAATGTCGTTCAAAACTATGTTAATTTAAACACGTTGCTCATTCCGGCCCTTCTCGCTACAAACCGGAGACATGTTGCAAGTAGGGTATCAGCTACCGGAGAAGGTGCGCCAACGAAGGGTCTACGACGAATAGGTCATCACATTTGCATAATCTCATTTGGAGAATGTTTAATTTTCCCAGCGAACCGTTCGACCTCGCACACGAACCGATCGGTTTCGCCTTTGTCGGTGCACGGAAAGGTGCCTTGTCACGAGACGTGAAGAAAGATGTGACACCCGAAGACGCTGACGCGGGCGCCGATGCACTTTCGAACCGGTGGCGATAGAGGGATAGAGAAATCATGCTTCGTCTCGAACAACATTAGAATGCGTCAACATCAGGTATTTAAAATGCAATACGCGCCCGAGTTGACGTCTGGCTGACACAAGCGGACCATCAGCCAGGTGATTGGGCGGGAAGAAAACGGCTGCCACGAGAAGAGATCGGTGTAAGACAATTTCTATGCGGTCATTGCGTGCCACGATGTTGTCGAGCAAAGCATGAACCCAATTTTCATGGGACCCAGACGAACCGATCGGATTGTGTGGTAATGTAGACAGGGATGACCCAAATGCACTCCACGGGCTGACTGACAGCAAGAGGTGGTGGTGAAGAGAACTGTTTTTAATCCAAATGTAAATTCCGAAAATTGGAATTTACCTTTGGACGCGGGGCCACAGCTTTTACCCATCCCGATTCGTTTGTGGGAGCATGTACTTTCTTGCACAGTTTCCTGGCAAAATAGTACACGAAATAAATCCGATTGCATCTATTTAGGTTTGCCGTTGTGTGCTTTGCACAGCATTACACTGCACAACACTAGCTCTAAGCTATGAATTATTAATGATGGAGAAACGTTGGTGCTTCGGCAGAAGGGCTAAGCTGGATCAAAGGAGTGCACTTGCATAAATTGCTGCAATTGCGCTCTATCTCTATCATTGGGTTCAATGCAGTGAATAAATGCACAACGATCTAACCGCAATGAGGGGAACAATAAAGCAATGCAATGCAATGGGTCGGCATTCCCCACAGATGTACGCAATTTGGCAACAAAAGGAGTGCGGTGTCATTTTCGAAGCCCAGCTCAGGTAATTTTACCCGAGGGGGTTCGACTGAGCCAGCAGAGCTGGTTCAATGGGATAGTATTTAAAAGGAAGGATCGCGAATCTAATGACAATAACGCGATTCAGCTTGATGGAATTTGAAATTGAGGAATAACTTACAAAGGCAGCAATTTTTGCCTTTCTCGTTCACTAAGCTATGGTACACTGAAAGGGCTTTAAGTGTCCACTTCGAAAATGAGAAACATCAATAGAAGACATGATAAATTGGACGAATGGGAATAATTAAGAAATGGAAAGGTATCGAACAACGTGTAAAATGCAGGGTTCGTACTTCTCGTTTCAGTGAGACGAGAACAAGCGATTTTCGGGCTTTCAGTTGCTACTTTTCTCTCTTGAACAAGCCTAAAAGAAAACATCGACTGTTTATTGGCGATAGGTTATCTATTCCATAAAAGCTACTCTTGTTTGCATTGGTGTGAGCACGAAAAGGATGAAAGCAGTGAGAAAACAAGTAAATCTACCTCTCGCGGCACTGACAGTGAGGAAAAAATAGTTATCTCTTATCTTTTTTTTCTTCGCGCAAAATAATTTTTCGGTGAAAATCTGCTTAAGTGAGCATCCTCTGCTCGTGAGAATGAGGGAGCATAACGATCCCTGGTAAAATTACTACATAGAAAACATCAAGCAAATGGGTATGTTGCTCTAATTTGGCAAATAGGGTGAATTGAATAAAACTAGTATTGCATTTCGTTCCAGAGAAAATGATTTCCGGCGATGAAAGATGATTTCCAACACGAGCAACGAAATTTTTCCGAACATAAACAGGAAATTCCTTCTAGTTTCCACAAAAATTTGATCCAAATACTCAAAGAACATTCATCAGAATCTGAATTCAAAGTTGCGTAGAATATCCATGGAAATCTTCTTCAAATTTTCACAACAAATTAAACCGAATTTTTACGGAATTCCTGTTGAAATTCCAACAAAAATTTCTTTAAATTTCCATCCATTTCCATTCAAAAAAATCCACGAAAACATCTTTCGAATTCTCGAATTCTCTCTTTCAAATTTCCTCGGAAAAATCCTTCGAATTTCCTCGCAAAATTTCTTCAAATTTCCTCGGGATATTCCTTCGAATTTCCTCGGGAAATTTCTTCGAATTTCCTCGGGAAATTCCTTCGAATATCCTCGGGAAATGCCTTCGAATTTCCTCGGGAAATTCCTTCAAATTTCCTCGGGAAATTCCTTCGCATTTCAAATTCTTCAATTTCGGAAATTCCTTCAATTTCCTCAAATTCCTTCGAATTTCTTCGGGAACTTCCTTCGAATTTTGTCGGGAAATTCCTTCGAATTTGCTCGGGAAATTCCTTCAAATTTCCTCGGGAAATTCCTTCGAATTCTTAGGAAATTCCTTCAATTCCTCAGGAAATTCCTTCGAATTTCCTCGAAATTCCTTCGAATTTCCTCGCGAAATTCCTTCGAATTCCTCGAGGAAATTCCTTCGAATTTCCTCGGAAATTCCTTCGAATTTCCTCGAAATTCCTTCGGAAATTCCTTCAATTTCCTCGAAATTCCTTCGAATTTCCTCGAAATTCCTTCAATTTCCGCAGGAGATTCCTCCGAATTTCCTCAGGAAATTCCTTCGAATTTCCTCAGGAAATTCCTTCGAATTCCTCAGGAAATTCCTTCGAATTCCTCGAAATTCCTTCGAATTTCCTCAGGAAATTCCTTCGAATTTCCTCAGGAAATTCCTTCGAATTCCTCGGAAATTCCTTCAATTTCCTCAGGAAATTCCTTCGAATTCCTCGAAATTCCTTCGAATTTCCTCGGAAATTCCTTCGAATTCCTCGAAATTCCTTCGAATTCCTCAGGAAATTCCTTCGAATTCCTCGAAATTCCTTCAATTTCCTCGAAATTCTTCGAATTCCTCGGAAATTCCTTCGAAATTTCTTCGGGAAATTCCTTCGAATTTCCTCGGGAAATTCCTTCAAATTTCTTCGGAAGTTTCCTCGAGAAACTACTTCGAATTTCCTCGGGAAATTTCTTCGAATTTCCTCAGGTAATTCCTTCCAATTTCTCCGGGAAATTCCTTCCAATTACCTCGGAAATTCCTTCGAATTTCCTCAGGAAACTCCTTCGAATTTCCTCGAGAAATTTCTTCGAATTTTCTCGGGAAATTCCTTCCAATTTCCTCGGGAAATTCCTTCGAATTCCTCGAAATTCCTTCGAATTTCCTCAGGAAATTCCTTCGAATTCCTCGAAATTCCTTCAATTTCCTCGGGAAATTCCTTCGAATTTCCTCGGAAATTCCTTCAATTTCCTCGAAATTCCTTCGAATTTCCTCGGGAAATTCCTTCGAATTCCTCGAAATTCCTGAATTTCCTCAGGAAATTCCTTGAATTTCCTCGAAATTCCTTCGAATTCCTCGGAAATTCGCTGAATTCCTCGAAATTCCTTCGAAATTCCTCGGGAGATTCCTTCGAATTTCCTCAAGAAATTGCTTCGAATTTTCCTCAGGAAATTCCTTCGAATTTCCTCGAAATTCCTTCGAATTTCCTCGAAATTCCTTCGAATTTCCTCAGGAAATTCCTTCGAATTTCCTCGGGAAATTCTTCGAATTCCTCGAAATTCCTTCGAATTTCCTCAGGAAATTCCTTCCGAATTTCCTCGGAAATTCCTTCGAATTTCCTCAGGAAATTCTTCGAATTTCCTCGGGAAATTCCTCGAATTTCCTCGGAAATTCCTTCGAATTTCCTCGAAATTCCTTCGAATTTCCTCGGAAATTCTTCGAATTTCCTCGAGGAAATTCCTTCCAATTTCCTCAGGAAATTCCTTCGAATTTCCTCGGAAATTCCTTCGAATTTCCTCAGGAAATTCCTTCGAATTCCTCGAAATTCCTTCGAATTTCCTCGAAATTCCTTCGAATTCCTCGGGAAATTCCTTCCGAATTCCTCAGGAAATTCCTTCGAATTTCCTCGGAAATTCCTTCGACCGAATTTCTCCTCGAAATTCCTTCGAATTCCTCAGGAAATTCCTTCAATTCCTCGAAATTCCTTCGAATTTCCTCGAAATTCCTTCGAATTCCTCGGAAATTCCTTCGAATTCCTCGAGGAAATTCCTTCGAATTCCTCAGGAAATTCCTCGAATTCCTCAGGAAATTCCTTCGAATTCCTCAGGAAATTCCTTCGAATTCCTCGAAATTCCTTCGAATTCCTCAGGAAATTCCTTCGAATTTCCTCGGGAAATTCCTTCGAATTCCTCGGAAATTCCTTCGAATTTCTCGAAATTCCTTCGAATTCCTCGAAATTCCTTCGAATTTCCTCGGAAATTCCTTCGAATTTCTCGGAAATTCCTTCGAATTTCCTCAGGAAATTCCTTCGAATTTCCTCAGGAAATTCCTTCAATTTCCTGGAAATTCCTTCAATTCCCCGAAATTCCTTCGAATTCCTCGGGAAATTCCTTCGAATTTCTCGAAATTCCTTCGAATTTCTCGGAAATTCCTTCGAATTTCCTCAGGAAATTCCTTCGAATTTCCTCAGGAAATTCCTTCCAATTTCCTCAGGAAATTCTTCGAATTTCCTCGGGAAATTCCATCGAACTTCCTCGGGAAATTCATTCGAATTTCCTCGGAAAATTCCTTTGAATTTCCTCAGGAAACACTTCTAAATTTCCTCAGGAAATTCCTTCGAATTTACTCGGAAAATTCCATCGAATTTACTCGGGAAATTCATCGAGCTTACTCGGGAATTTCTTTCGAATTTACTCGGGAAATTCCTTCGAATTTCCCCGGGAAATTCCTTCGAATTCCTCGAAATTCCTTCAATTCCTCGGAAATTCCTTCGAATTTCCTCAGGAAATTCCTTCAATTTCCCTCGAAATTCCTTCGAATTTCCTCGAAATTCCTTCAAATTCCTCAGGAAATTCCTTAGAATTTCCTCGGGAAATTCCTTCCTCCTCAGGAAATTCTTCCAATTCCCGAATTTCGAAATTCCTTTAATTCCTCGAAATTCCTTCAATTCCTCAAGGAAATTCCTTCGAATTCCTCGGGAAATTCCTTCGAATTCCTCGGAAATTCCTTCAATTTCCTCAGGAAATTCCTTCGAATTTCCTCAGGAAATTCCTTCGAATTCCTCGGAAATTCCTTTAATTCCTCGAAATTCCTTCGAATTTCCTCGGGAAATTGCTTTGAATTTCCTTCCAATTTCTTCGGGAAATTCCTTCGAATTTCCTCAGGAAATTCCTTCGAATTCCTCGGAAATTCCTTCAATTTCCTCAGGAAATTCCTTCAATTCCTCGGGAAATTCCTTCAATTTCTCAGGAAATTCCTTCCAATTCCTCGGAAATTCCTTCCAATTCCTCGAAATTCCTTCCAATTCCTCAGGAAATTCCTTCGAATTCCTCGAAATTCCTTCAATTTCCTCAGGAAATTCCTTCGAATTTCTCAGGAAATTCGCTTCGAATTCTCAGGAAATTCCTTCGAATTCCTCGAAATTCCTTGAATTCCTCGGGAAATTCCTTCAAATTCCTCGGAAATTCCTTCGAATTCCTCAGGAAATTCTTCGAATTTCACGGAAATTCCTTCAATTTCCACGAAATTCCTTCGAATTTCCACGGGGAAATTCCTTCAATTTCCACGGGAAATTCCTTCAATTTCCACGGAATTCCTTCAATTTCCACGGAAATTCCTTCAATTTCCACGGAAATTCTTCAATTTCCACGGAAATTCCTTCGAATTTCACAGGAAATTCCTTCGAATTTCCACGAAATTCCTTCAATTTCCACGGAAATTCCTTCGAATTTCCACGGGAAATTCCTTCAATTTCCACGAAATTCCTTCGAATTTCCACGGAAATTCCTTCAATTTCCACGGAAATTCCTTCAATTTCCACGGGAAATTCCTTCGAATTTCCACGGAAATTCCTTCGAATTTCCACAGGAAATTCCTTCAATTTCCACAGGAAATTCCTTCAATTTCCACGGAAATTCCTTCAATTTCACGGAAATTCCTTCAATTTCCACGGAAATTCCTTCAATTCCACTGGAAATTCCTTCAATTTCCACGGAAATTCCTTCGAATTCCACAGGAAATTCTTCAATTCCACGGAAATTCCTTCGAATTCCACGGGAAATTCCTTCAATTCCACGGAAATTCCTTCGAATTCCACAGGAAATTCCTTCAATTTCACGGACGAATTCCAGGAAATTCTTCAATTCCCACGGAAATTCCTTCCTAATTCCACAGGAAATTCCTTCAATTTCCACAGGAAATTCCTTCAATTTTCACGGAAATTCCTTCGAATTTCCACAGGAAATTCCTTCGAATTTCCACGGGAAATTCCTTCGAATTTCCACGGGGGAAACCCTTTCGAATTTCCACGGAGGAAATTCCTTCGAGTTTCGACGGAGGAAGTCCCTTCGAATTCCCACGGGAAATTCCTTCAATTTAATGGAAATTCTTCAATTCCACGGAAATTCCTTCGAATTTCGAAATTCCTTCGAATTTCCTCGAGAAATTCCTTCTAATTTCCTCGGAAAATTCCTTCCAATTTCCTCGGAAAATTCTCTCGAATTTCCTCGGGAAATTCCTTCGAATTTCCTCGGGAAATTCCTTCGAATTTCCTCGGGAAATTCCTTCGAATTTCCTCGGGAAATTCCTTCGAATTTCCTCGGGAAATCCTTCGAATTTCCTCGAAATTCCGTCGAATTTCCTCGGGAAATTCTTCTAATTTCCTCAGGAAATAGTTTCGAATTTCCTCGGAAATTCCTTCGAATTTCCTCGAAATTCCTTCGAATTTCCTCGAAATTCCTTCGAATTCCTCGAAATTCCTTCGAATTTCCTCAGGAAATTCCTTCAATTCCTCGAAATTCCTTCGAATTTCCTCGGAAATTCCTTCGAATTCCTCGGGAAATTCCTTCGAATTTCCTCGAAATTCCTTCGAATTCCTCGGGAAATTCCTTCGAATTTCCTCGAAATTCCTTCGAATTCCTCAGGAAATTCCTTCGAATTTCCTCGAAATTCCTTCAATTTCCTCAGGAAATTCCTTCGAATTTCCTCGAAATTCCTTCGAATTTCCTCAGGAAATTCCTTCGAATTTCCTCGGGAAATTCCTTCGAATTCCTCGGAAATTCCTTCGAAATTCCTCAGGAAATTCCTTCGAATTCCTCAGGAAATTCTTGAATTCCTCGGAAATTCCTTCGAATTCCTCAGGAAATTCCTTCGAATTTCCTCAGGAAATTCTTTCGAATTCCTCGGAAATTCCTTCGAATTCCTCGGGAAATTCCTTCGAATTCCTCGGAAATTCCTTCAATTCCTCAGGAAATTCCTTCGAATTTCCTCAGGAAATTCCTTCGAATTCCTCAGGAAATTCCTTCGAATTCCTCAGGAAATTCCTTCGAATTCCTCGAAATTCCTTCGAATTTCCTCAGGAAATTCCTTCGAATTCTCGGGAAATTCCTTCGATTCCTCGGAAATTCTTCGAATTTCCTCGGAATTCCTTCCAGAATTTCCTCAGGAAATTCCTTCGAATTCCTCAGGAAATTCCTTCGAATTTCCTCGGAAATTCCTTCGAATTCCTCAGGAAATTCCTTCGAATTCCTCAGGAAATTCCTTCAATTCCTCAGGAAATTCTTAGAATTCCTCGGAAATTCCTTCGAATTCCTCAGGAAATTCCTTCGAATTTCAGGAAATTCCACGGAAATATCCTTCGAATTTCCACGAGAAATTTCCTCGAATTTTCACGGTAAATTGTCTCGAATTTTCACTGGGAATTCCTTTCAATTTTCTCGGGAAATTCCTTCGAATTTCCACGATAAAATTCCCTCGAATTTTCATGGGAAATTCCTTCTAATTTCCACGGAAATTCCTTCGAGTTTCCACGGGAAATTTCTTCGGATTTCCACGGGAAATTCCTTCCAATTTCCACGGGAAATTCCTTCCAATTTCCACGGGAAATTCCTTCCAATTTCCGTAGGAAATTCCTCCAAATTTCTACGGGAAATTCTCTCAAATTTCCACGGAAATTCCTTCAATTTCACGGAAATTCCTTCGAATTCCACGGAAATTCCTTCGAATTCCACGGAAATTCCTTCGAATTCCACGGGAAATTCCTTCGAATCTCCACGGGAAATTCCTTCAATTCCACGGGAAATTCCTTCAATTCCACGGAAATTCCTTCGAATTCACGGAAATTCCTTCAATTCCACGAGGAAATTCCTTCCAATTCCCGGAAATTCCTTCAATTCACAGGAAATTCCTTCGAATTCCACGGAAATTCCTTCGAATTCCTCGGGAAATTCCTTCGAATTCCAACGGGAAATTCCTTCGAATTCCAACGGAAAATTCCTTCGAATTTCCCCGGGAAATTCCTTCTAATTTCCCCGGGAAATTCCTTCGAATTTCCACGGGAAATTCCTTCGATTTTTCACGGGAGATTCCTTCGATTTTCCACGGGAAATTCCTTCGAATTTCCACGGGAAATTCCTTCGAATTTCCACGGGAAATTCCTTCGAATTTCCACGGAGGAAATTCCTTCGAATTTCCACGGAGGAAATTCCTTCGAATTTCCACGGAGGAAATTCCTTCGAATTCCCACGGGAAATTCATTCGAATTCCCACGGGAAATTCCTTCGAATTCCCACGGGAAATTCCTTCGAATTCCCACGGGAAATTCCTTCGAATTCCCACGGGAAATTCCTTCTAATTTCCACGGGAAATTCCTTCGAATTTCCACGGGAAATTCCTTCGATTTTCCACGGGAGATTCCTTCGATTTTCCACGGGAAATTCCTTCGAATTTCCACGGGAAATTCCTTCGAATTTCCACGGGAAATTCCTTCGAATTTCCACGGAGGAAATTCCTTCGAATTTCCACGGAGGAAATTCCTTCGAATTTCCACGGAGGAAATTCCTTCGAATTCCCACGGGAAATTCCTTCGAATTCCCACGGGAAATTCCTTTGAATTCCCACGGGAAATTCCTTCGAATTTCCTCGGGAAATTCCTCCGAATTTCCTCGGGAAATTCCTTCGAATTTCCTCGGGAAAATCCTTCGAATTTCCTCGGGAAAATCCTTCGAATTTCCTCGGGAAAATCCTTCGAATTTCCTCGGGAAAATTCCTTCGAATTTCCTCGGGAAATTCCTTCGAACTTCCTCGGGAAATTCCTTCGAATTTCCTCGGGAAATTCTTCCGAATTTCCTCGGGAAATTCCTTCGAATTTCCTCGGGAAATTCCTTCGAATTTCCTCGGGAAATTCCTTCGAATTTCCTCGGGAAATTCCTTCGAATTTCCTCAGGAAATTCCTTCGAATTTCCTCAGGAAATTCCTTCGAATTTCCTCGAAATTCCTTCGAATTTCCTCGGGAAATTCCTTCGAATTCCTCGAAATTCCTTCGAATTCCTCGGAAATTCCTTCGAATTCCTCAGGAAATTCCTTCGAATTCCTCGGGAAATTCCTTCGAATTTCCTCAGGAAATTCCTTCGAATTCCTTGGGAAATTCCTTCGAATTTCCTTGGGAAATTCCTTCGAATTTCCTCGGAAATTCCTTCGAATTTCCTCGGAAATTCCTTCGAATTTCCTCGGGAAATTCCTTCGAATTTCCTTGGGAAAGTCCTTCGAATTTCCTCGAGAAATTCCTTCGAATTTCTTCAGGAAAACTCCTTCGAATTTCCTCAGGAAATTCCTTCGAATTTCCTCGGGAAATTCCTTCTAATTCCTCGAAATTCCTTCGAATTCCTCGAAATTCCTTCGAATTCCTCGGGAAATTCCTTCGAATTTCCTCAGGAAATTCCTTCGAATTCCTCGGGAAATTCCTTCGAATTTCCTCGAAATTCCTTCGAATTCCTCAGGAAATTCCTTCCGAATTCCTCGAAATTCCTTCGAATTCCTCGGGAAATTCCTTCGAATTCCTCAGGAAATTCCTTCGAATTCCTCGGGAAATTCCTCGAATTCCTCGGGAAATTCCTTCGAATTCCTCAGGAAATTCCTTCGAATTCCTCGGAAATTCCTTCGAATTCCTCAGGAAATTCCTTCGAATTTCCTCGAAATTCCTTCGAATTTCCTCAGGAAATTCCTTCGAATTCCTCAGGAAATTCCTTCGAATTTCCTCGAAATTCCTTCGAATTCCCAGGAAATTCCTTCGAATTTCAGGAAATTCCTTCGAATTTCCTCGGGAAATTCCTTCGAATTTCCTCGGGAAATTCCTTCGAATTTCCTCGGGAAATTCCTTCGAATTTCCTCGGGAAATTCCTTCGAAATTCGGGAAATTCCTTAGAATTTCCACGGGAAATTCTTTCGAATTTCCACGGGAAATTCCTTCGAATTTCCACGGGAAATTCCTTCGAATTTCCACGGGAAATTCCTTCGAATTTCCACGGGGAATTCCTTCGAATTTCCACGGGAAACCGCTTCGTATTCCCACGGCAAATTCCTTCCATTTCCACGGGAAATTCCTTCGAATTTCCACGGGAATTCCTTCAATTTCCACGGAAATTCCTTCAATTTCCACAGGAAATTCCTTCGAATTTCCACAGGAAATTCCTTCAATTCCACGGAAATTCCTTCGAATTTCAGGAAATTCCTTCAATTCAGGAAATTCCTTCGCATTTCCACGGGAAATTCCTTCGAATTCACAGGAAATTCCTTCAATTCCACGGAAATTCCTTCGAATTTCACGGAAATTCCTTCGAATTTCCACAGGAAATTCCTTCAATTTCCACTGGAAATTCCTTCAATTCACGGAAATTCCTTCGAATTTCCACTGGAAATTCCTTCGAATTTCCACGGGAAATTCCTTCGAATTCCCACGGGAAATTCCTTCGAATTCCCACGGGAAATTCCTTCGAATTCCCACGGGAAATTCCTTCGAATTCCCACGGGAAATTCCTTCGAATTCCCACGGGAAATTCCTTCGAATTTCCACGGGAAATTCCTTCTAATTTCCACGGGAAATTCCTTCGAATTTCCACGGGAAATTCCTTCGATTTTCCACGGGAGATTCCTTCGATTTTCCACGGGAAATTCCTTCGAATTTCCACGGGAAATTCCTTCGAATTTCCACGGGAAATTCCTTCGAATTTCCACGGAGGAAATTCCTTCGAATTTCCACGGAGGAAATTCCTTCGAATTTCCACGGAGGAAATTCCTTCGAATTCCCACGGGAAATTCATTCGAATTCCCACGGGAAATTCCTTCGAATTCCCACGGGAAATTCCTTCTAATTTCCACGGGAAATTCCTTCTACAGGGTTGTTACGGAGATCCTGAAATATTTTCCGCGCCAAATCCGCGCTGACTAAAATCAAATCCGCGCCATTTCCGCGCTACATCTAATCCATTTCGCGACAATTACGCGCGACTTAAAACTAGATTCTAAGCAAATAAATTTATCAAAATTTACTGAACGTCTTCTTTTCAAGTTGGTTTTTTATAATTCTTATTCTTCAATGATTAAACATTCCAGCAGGAACTTGGCCTGTTATTCAATTTAGCATTCTATTAGCATTTCCTCTACATACTAAGTAACCTGCAGTTAGTCCCGGGTAGACGATAATAGCTCATCAACAGTAAAACAATGATTTTGATAACAAAAAATGATATGAACTTGTTTGAAATAAGAGTAAAAATAACAAGCGAAAGTAACAAAAAATTACACCAAAATATCATAAAAATATCAGGTTTTGCCATTCACAAGAGCAAACTAATAGCTCAAGATATTGATAAGTTCTTGTTAATGGCAAAACCTGATATTTTTATGATATTTCGGTGCATTTTTTTATATTTTCGCTTGTTATGTTTACTCTTATTTCAAACAAGTTCATATCATGTATTGATATCAATATCACAACTTCTACCCGGGGTATTACAACCACTCTAGATGGCCCTATTGATTACTAGAAGTACTGAAGCTAAGTGAACAAGAACTAAATAGCCGAAGCTATTTCAATAAGCACCGCTTTTCAAAATTTTATTTAATGAAATGATGGTTTTGGCATGTTTTGTTCCATTATTGTCAGTTGATTTTTTGTTGATCGAACTTTGTAAAATTCGGCACAAGACACATTGATATACAAAGAATGTTCAGGTCACATTTGATCATGATTGATTATAGATAAATTTGGCAAACAATAGAAAATCTGCCGAAACCGTATTTTTTCTGAATTATGCAACTTTGGTGTATTATTGATCACAAGACAAACTTGCGTACAGATTAAGGAATTTGACAATGCAGCTCCGGTTTTAAACAAAACGTCTGTAAAACAATTATTTGAATTCGTTTCAAGAAACAAATGATACAAAATCTACCGCGGTTGCTCAAACTCCGTTGATTTTCCAGTCAGAATACTGAGTTTCAAGCGTAAATTCCTTCGGAAATTTCGGAGAATTTTTTTCAGAATTTTCAGCAGAAATTACTTTGGGAACTCGGTAGAATAATTTGCGTGAACTTTAGAAAAAAAAATAGTACGTTAGTTGTGCTGTCCTTTAATTCTTGCAACAAGTTTCTCTAAGAGTTCAAGCATAAATTCCGACAACATTTTTAGTGGAAATTAATTTGCAATTTTTTTTACCATACCGGAATTTCAGCCAAAATCTTCGAGAATATCTGCGAAAACTACTCCGAGTATTCCTCTAGAAATTCATCATTCGTGTGCAGATTCATCCTAGGATAATCTTCCGGTAGTTTGCTCAAACATTTTCTTGGAAATGTTTGCGGAAACTCAACTGCTCTCGGATCTGCTGCAGAAGTTGCTCCATAATTGTACAAAAGCTCCCCTGGGAAATTTTTCGAAAATTCATTGGGGAATTTTTTCGTAAGTTCAAGTAAATTCTTTAATAATAACCTGCCGAGAATCTTCAGAGCCTATTTGCGGAAATCTCTTCATGAATTCCTGTGAATATCGCTTTGGAAATTCTTGCAGAAATTGAAGAAAATCGGCGGAAGTTCCTCCAAAAAAATCTTTATAATTTTTTGGATTTTAAATGCTGCAAAAATCATCTTTAGGTTGTGGAAATTTATTTACAAAGATCTCCATAGAGTGTTTGAGAATTTTTTTTAAGGTTGTTTCTTCGTTTTTTGTTGATAATCCTGTAAAAATGCAATCGAAGGTATCCAAAAATATCGCCAAAAACCTTCAGAAATAACTTTTGAGAATCATCTTCTAATTTTTGAACGTCTCTTTCTGACGTTCAAAAATGACGCACCTATTAAAAGGAGACATCTGCATCAAATCAAACAATCAAAGAACATTTTTGTGTTTTCTATTGTTGTATAAACCCTTATTCGTTCTAGATGAATGTCATGAAACCAATATAAAATGTTCTAACACTATTAAGGAATTCCTGACGAAAAAACTTTTGATAAATGATAAGATATATCATGCTAAGTGGTTCATCGTGAAAGAAATAATCAATCAGAAACTAACAAATAACAAATAACGAAAATGGGTTTTCATGTCCTTCAATGTTTTGCGATGTTTCAGTATGAATTAAATATGGCAACAAGTGGCGTCCTTCTCTTCATAACGCTCAAGAGTTTAATACATACCTTGCGATAAGGGCTTGGACATATTCGAAAAATAAAATTAATAGCTGTCAAACGTAAGTTTTGTTCTCAACAACATTTGCTAATTAAACTAAAGTCCATCTAGATAGACATAGAACTAATTTTCAAATGAATATCCTTAGACCTAGCATTTTATTTATTAATTTTTTTCCTAAAACTAAATCCGCGCCAAATCCGCGCGAAACCCCAAAATCGTTATGTAAATCCGCGCCAAATCCGCGAAATCCGCGAAATCCGCGAAAATCGCGAAATCCGCGTAGTCGTAACAACCCTGCTTCTAATTTCCACGGGAAATTCCTTCGAATTTCCACGGGAAATTCCTTCGATTTTTCACGGGAGATTCCTTCGATTTTCCACGGGAAATTCCTTCGAATTTCCACGGGAAATTCCTTCGAATTCCCACGGGAAATTCCTTCGAATTCCCACGGGAAATTCCTTCGAATTTCCACGGGAAATTCCTTCTAATTTCCACGGGAAATTCCTTCGAATTTCCACGGGAAATTCCTTCGATTTTTCACGGGAGATTCCTTCGATTTTCCACGGGAAATTCCTTCAATTTCCACGGAAATTCCTTCAATTTCACGGAAATTCCTTCGAACTTCCCCGGCGGAAATTCCTTCGAATTTCCACGGAGGAAATTCCTTCGAATTTCCACGGAGGAAATTCCTTCGAATTTCCACGGAGGAAATTCCTTCGAATTTCCATGTGAAATTCCTTCGAATTTGCATGGGAAATTCCTTCGAATTTCCACGGGAAATTCCTTCCAATTTCTTCGGGAATTTCTTCTTAATTTTCTCGGGAAACGCCTTCCAATTTCCTCGGATTATTCCTTCGATTTTACACGAATTGTTAATCGGGGGTTTTGAAGGAATTGCTTTACGGAATTGTTTTCTAAATTGGAACGGAATGTTTGTAAGCATTCCCATTAGCAATTCTTTCTAAATTCCACGAGATATGGTTTTGAAGAAAAAAGTTCAAGATCCCGGAACTTATTTCAATAAATTGATGAGATCCGGCCAACTAACTTAATACAATTTTGAGTTTAGTTTGATTTATATCGATACTTTACTTTACTTACTCTTCCTACACATGTTCATCCCTCTAATTAGAGACGATAATTATCCATATGGTCGCTTAATCAACTTAACGAAGGCATCGCTTTGCAGCAGCATCTGCCATTATTCACAGTTTGGAAACATCGATCAGCCGGCCAATCCAAATGTAGCAAACCTCGCTTAATCAAGTGACCGGCTATTTTTAACCAACCATCAAGAAAACCCTCTCGCCGTTCGAATCGAATCCAGAAGCCAAAACCCAACCGATGCATGCTTGCGCAAGCGAAGCGGTGGAAAGTGAAAAATTGATTTGTTTGCCTTTCCCTCAACAACACCCCTCCGGTTTGCATTGCACCGCGTCTGTTTGAGCGGGCTAGACAGCCATTGGTGTTGCATTTCTTATCGTTTGAGCATTAATTTTGCATGCCATGTGCCACACGGTGCCGGTCGGTGCGATGCTGATGATGCTGCAAGATGTGCATATGCTGAGCGCGCCCGATCAACCGATAAGATAAATAATATTGAATCCGAGCGAAATGGAAATCGATATGCAATGCAGCAGCACGCAGGCAGCCCTATTGCACAAAATTGTCCTCCGCCGCTTGGAAAGGTGCGCATTGGGTGCTCGTTAGCTCTCGGTTTGCTAATCAAATTAATTTAATGTGTCAGACACGTTCCGATCGTGGGCTGGGGTTGGGCTGAGCCTCGAGAGGATAGATCAGCATCGTACGCTCATTTGCATATTGCTCGTGAGTTTGAAAGTGCGAATTAGCCTTGTTTGGATGAGAGGAGCCGTTTTTTGCACCAAATAAGTGCAATACTAAATCCACTTCAGTTTGTATCTTTCTTCATCTCAAGAAGTTGCGAATGAGCTGCTGCTTAGTTGGACCGTTTTGTGAGTGGCTCATTGACCTTCTTTGTGGGTTTGGTCTGTTGTCGTTTGTCGTGACTTGGTCGTGCGGAGCATTCGAGGCACGTTTGGCTCGTGCTTTCCATGTTTGCAGTTTTCGGTTAGCTCGCGGTGGCGTGTGTCGCCGGGTCAAGTGACACCAGACAGAAAAGAAAGATGCTGTTCGGTGTTCATCCTTCGTTTGTCTGTCTGTCAGGTCCCGTCACTTGGAGTCAGTCATCATACTCTGACGGGGTTCACTGGAGATGTTGAGCAGCCCGTCCCCAACGGAGCAGCGGGCGTGTTAACTGCTGGAACGTGATTGGACATACATTCCATTATTTTGCAGTCACCTTTACCAGCAGCAACATTGTCTTGTGGTTTGCTTTTCTGCAGTAGGTATAGCGAGAAGAGATGTCATATAAGCAACATTGTCATCGAGATTACTTGAAATAGTTTAAAAATTTAGAAGAAAAGAATATGTTTGGCAATAACTGAAGAAGTTCCAGCTTGAATTCAATTTGTTTTCATAACAAACCATCTATAGAAAAAAAATCCAATCAATAAATTATTATCTTGAGGCGCAGATCACATATAACATAAAAACGACATGCATTGTTTATGTGCAAACCATTTCTATAAGGAGTGATCTCAAACGGAATAGCAGCAACCATCCACTTTGTATCATTTCTCCAAACCACCACTCGGAAACTCGAGTTTCTCTCACTTTCGTTAGAAAATCAAAACACTTCCACCAGTCATTGAAATCTCACACCGACCGCCAAGTCAATCCGTCAGACAAGTCCCCTCATGTTTGAGTGCTGTATTAGGCACCAGCTACGACTGTTCAACCACCGCACCCGTCCGCCAGCCCAACAGAGCTGAACTAATGTTTTCACACTTGTCACTGACTATGCTTGCTCTGTTTACGCCAGGCCACTCCGCTGGTGCCGGTGAACTCTCTTCCGCTGCCGTCGTACTGCCGGTATTGGTCGTAGCTGTGGAGAATCTGATCCGTGCGATCGAAACTTGTGGCAGCATCTGTACCGGTGGTGAACGCATCATAATAAAGTTTTTTTTTTCAACATTTTCGAAAAGCTCAATTGAAGTAAAATATATTTTACAAAAAAAAATTCAATTATTTGTACCTTCCTGATTTTCACTTAAAAAGTGTTCAATAGAATAGTTCTCCTATTTTTTTAAACGTATTTGTTTAGGTCGCTGCAAAACATAGTGGAACACAACGACGACGTTATCGGCTATTAATCGGCTGTAGATTGCACCCAAAATAACTTCTTTCCCGGAGAACACTTTCCAGCGCGACTCCCCGGGGAGATTGATAGTCTTTTCAAGTTTAAGCTTTGTCTCCGGGCGACATCTTCGAACGGGTTAACTTGTCCCGTGAGCTCAAGCGCGCACTCGCGTGCTCGACAACATGGTCCTAATAAATCGTCTTTCCCGCCCGAGAAGCCAAACCCCCGATGATGATGCCAAAACAAAGAAGCTGACTCTGATGCATCACCAAATCCCGCGTTCGTGCTCGCGGAGACTTCAGTGCACCAGGTTGTGAGTGGGCGGAAGGTAGATTTATGGGTGCGACAACCAAAGGCAGAGAAAAATCCGAAAAGTTTGCCGTCGAGTTCCGAAAAAGTGACACCGAAACTGAAGAGGAAGTCGGTGGCGATGATGTTGTGAAGCGATGGGAGCAGTGGCAGCGGGAATGCCAAATGGGGATTCAGTAGTGGAATCATTGACCGCGATGTCATGCCGCACACGAACAACGAACTTCTGAAGCGGAAGTTGTTGGCAATTTTGAGGCTGTTTTTGGCACGGCACGGTTGCGTGGTACATAGTGTTTAATAATTGGACAGCGTCCACGTACTTATATAATTGTTTGAACATCATGATAGAACGATAAAAAAATTAAAAAAGCATTGCTTGATTCTTATTTTAATTTTGATACTGGTTACCGCCTTCAACAGCTCTTAGAAGCGTTACATATGCAGCGATATATTTTTCTGTGATTGCATTTTTCAATAGAAAATAATTTTTTTATGTCGTTAATAACGAGATTTTCAAACAATGCATTTTGATCTGCATCGAATTTTCTCTGGGAATTTGGAGAAATTTCCTCTGGAAATTCGGATGAACTTCCCCTGGAAATTCGGATGAATTTCCCCTGGAAATTCGGATGAATTTCCTCGGAAGATTCGGATAAATTTCCTCGGAAAATTCGGATGAACTTCCTCTTTAAATTCGAATGAATTTTCTCTGGAAATTCGAATGAATTTCCTCTGGAAATTCGAATGAATTTCCTCTGGAAATTCGAATGAATTTCCTCTGGAAATTCGAATGAATTTCCTCTGGAAATTCGAATGAATTTCCTCTGGAAATTCGAATGAATTTCCTCTGGAAATTCGAATGAATTTCCTCTGGAAATTCGAATGAATTTCCTCTGGAAATTCGAATGAATTTCCTCTGGAAATTCGAATGTATTTCCTCTGGAAATTCGAATGTATTTCCTCTGGAAATTCGAATGAATTTCCTCTGGAAATTCGAATGAATTTCCTCTGGAAATTCGAATGAATTTCCTCTGGAAATTCGAATGAATTTCCTCTGGAAATTCGAATGAATTTCCTCTGGAAATTCGAATGAATTTCCTCTGGATTTCGAATGAATTTCCTCTGGATTTCGAATGAATTTCCTCTGGAAATTCGAATGAATTTCCTCTGAAATCGAATGAATTTCCTCTGGAAATCGAATGAATTTCCTCTGGAAATCGAATGAATTTCCTCTGGAAATCGAATGAATTTCCTCTGAAATCGAATGAATTTCCTCTGGAAATCGAATGAATTTCCTCTGGAAATCGAATGAATTTCCTCTGGAAATTCGAATGAATTTCCTCTGGAAATCGAATGAATTTCCTCTGGAAATTCGAATGAATTTCCTCTGGAAATCAGATGAATTTCCTCTGGAAATCGAATGAATTTCCTCTGGAAATCGAATGAATTTCCTCTGGAAGTCGAATGAATTTCCTCTGGAAATCGAATGAATTTCCTCTGGAAATTCGAATGAATTTCCTCTGAAGTCGAATGAATTTCCTCTGGAAATTCGAATGAATTTCCTCTGGAAATCGAATGAATTTCCTCTGAAATCGAATGAATTTCCTCTGGAAATCGAATGAATTTCCTCTGGAAATCGAATGAATTTCCTCTGGAAATCGAATGAATTTCCTCTGGAAATTCGAATGAATTTCCTCTGGAAATCGAATGAATTTCCTCTGGAAATCGAATGAATTTCCTCTGGAAATCGAATGAATTTCCTCTGGAAATCGAATGAATTTCCTCTGGAAATTCGAATGAATTTCCTCTGGAAATCGAATGAATTTCCTCTGGAAATCGAATGAATTTCCTCTGGAAATTCGAATGAATTTCCTCTGGAAATCTAATGAATTTCCACTGGAAGTTCTAATGCATTTCCTCTGGAAATTCTAATGATTTTGCTCTGAAAATCTGCATGACTTTCCTATGGAAATCCGAATGAATTTCCTCTTGAACTTCCAATAAATTTCCTCTGGAAATTCGAATGAATTTCCTCTGGAAATTCGAATGAATTTCCTCTGGAAATCGAATGGAAATCGAATGAATTTCCTCTGGAAATTCGAATGAATTTCCTCTGGAAATTCGAATGAATTTCCTCTGGAAATTCGAATGAATTTCCTCTGGAAATTCGAATGAATTTCCTCTGGAAATTCGAATGAATTTCCTCTGGAAATTCGAATGAATTTCCTCTGGAAATTCGAATGAATTTCCTCTTTAAATTCGAATGAATTTCCTCTGGAAATTCGAATGAATTTCCTCTGGAAATTCGAATGAATTTCCTCTGGAAATTCGAATGAATTTCCTCTGGAAATTCGAATGAATTTCCTCTGGAAATTTGAATGAATTTCCTCTGGAAATTCGAATGAATTTGTTAAAAACTGTTATGCTCAAAATGGTCCAAATGGTTATTCAAAAACCTTTCACTCAATTTTCCTTCTAGGTCAGTCACCCTTGATTCTCCACAACTATCTGATAACAATAATATAAAAACACAACAGCAATTGTAATTAATACAATTGTGTCGATTCGAATGTACTTGATCGCGGGTGTCAGTTTAATCACCCATCGTTCAGCAGCGGTGGCCTCTTATGGTCACTGGTAATGGGCACCTAGAAATTGGACTCCATCTACGAAGCGGTAAAGTTCAGTGGCCGTTCCGGCAGGCGATCAGCCACCGCAGTGTCGAGTTCGTTGCTTCGGCAGTCGGGGTGGTGAATCAGAGCAAACAGTCAGTGAGTGCAGCAACTAACGGCACATTATTTCGGCGAGTTGATGTGTCGCCTGCTAACGGTGATGGTAAAAAAGCAGCAATATGAGTTCATTAGAAATCTGTGCGCCCACGCGCAAAAAAAAGTGCAACTACGAAGAGATCGAGAGATGCATTTTAATTCATTGCACTGGTTGGAGAACCAGTCTGCGCGCTCCTTTATGAAACGATCTGGATCATACCTTGCTTTGCTTCGGTTGTGCATCTTTGTCACGAGAGACGAAAGCACTTGAGATGAAGGATGGCGGCAAGTCACGGCTTATAATTCACCGATGTTTATAGAAGTGCTTGGCGATAAATCGACTCATAATACGACTCAATTTTGCACCTTAACGGCCCGGGAAATGGGACGCAGTCAACAGTCCTCATATGTGCGAATAATTCTATTCAATGCAAAACTGGATAGATTTCCATTTTATCTGTTCCACCTCCGCAATGACAGAAATAGTTACCGCTTCGTTGGTTTCAGTGGGACCGAGCCTGGTTGGGTTACGCAAAGCGCGTTCAATTCAGTTAAAATTTATGTGCTTAGATGTCTTCATCAACGCGACATGTGTTCTTCGCCACCAGAACGACAAACACCAGAAACAAGACAAGTTGACAAATTCGCGCCCCCGGTTGGCCACATCTGGACTCGATTTGTCCCCGACCCAACTCTTTGGCATGTTTGTCGTAAATTTTCGCTCTCGTTATCGTCACCTTGCAGTCTTCCATCCGCGCGGATCACTACTTTGTGTGTGTGCTTCTCCGCGTTAGAATCTTTGAATCCAGAAGTGCCTTTGCCAGCTCATACTTTCGATTTCTTCCAGACGTCGTTGTTGAGTTCTTACGTCTGACAAATTGCAGCTCACCAACTTTGATGTGGGTCATCTTTCGAGAAAACCACTTTTGCTTGGTCGACCATTATCCGCAGCTACCAAGTAAGAGAAGAATAAACCGAAAAAACCAGACCAATTAGCTTCGCCCATCGTTCGCCCTAAGGCCAGAACGAGACGCGAGGGGGCGATCAATCAGCGATAAAATCAAAACACACATCAGAGAGCAACACTCAGCGGCACGAATCCGGGAATAAAAATCGCCGCCATTAGTTTGAAGTCTGGGGATATGGCGAAAATGCATTTACTGGTTCTCGATTCCCAAGCAGGCGACGACTGACATCCAAGAGCGCCATGACTAAGCGAGCACCGTTTATGTGTGTGGTGAGTAGTCGTAGCAGCAGAGAGGTACCTTCATCATCCAGCCAAGGTTCTGGGTTCGTTGAACCAAACTGCGCGGTCCGTGATGTGTGATGCGTTTTTCACTATTCCAGTAAACAAATCATCGATTCTTTGGGTTTCCAAATTCTCAGAATGCATTTGATCTTGCCTTGTTATGTTAGGAGAACTGGCTTATAATGCGCTTCGCGGAGGCGGTATCGGGCAGTGTTGGTAGATGTGCAGAACCTCTTCAATAAGCAAACTGATTGAAAAGATTATTGTTAAATAGAGTGATGGTTCATATTTAAGACAATTTATTTTTTGCTGATGAACAATTTGGTTTTTGCAATGGGTATCCAACCACTTATCAGTTATTAAGAGTTACGACTCAACAAATCAGAAGGGTATTCGATTGGAGTTGCTCTTCTTGATGTAGAGAAAGCATTTGACAGTATTTGGAATGAAGGTTTTATTTATTTTCTCTCCCGACATTATGAAACTGATTCAAAATTATTTATCAGATCGCTCACTACCAGAATTCGAAATAAGATAGATTAGCTGTAAGAGCTGGAGTTTCCCAAGGCAGCATACTGGGCCCATAATATACAGTAATATCCCGATTTTATCACCCCCCCTGGTGTATTTTGGGGTGATAAAACAGGGTATGTGACAAAATCGGAAAAATATTATTTTAAAATTTTTGGAGAGGCAAAATGAGTGAACGGTACTCGTTATTTCTTATTGAAAATGCTTACAGAATCCTTTCCAGGTACTCAGAAGTCATTTATAATAAACTACAGGCGGTGAAAGGTATTTCATGGGAATCAACGTTGTTTGTGGTATTATTTACGAAAATAAAAAGAATGATAAAAATTTTTGGAGTGACAAAATTGGGTCGAAAACGTGATAAAATCGGGGGTAGACAAAATCGGGGAGTGACAAAATCGGGTCGATAATGTATAACATTTTCTTATCTGACTGACTATGTTACCCTTACATGCAAACATGGAAAATTTCCCCGAATGCTTCTAAAACTCAGCTTATAATTCTCCCACATAAGCTAGATATCCCACATGAAACCTTCTAGCATACATCTTGTTACTATGAATAGAGTTCTAATTAGTGATGAACTTTAAGTTTAATAAAAAATTACTTTAGGAAAGGCATAAAAATTGAGCCGATAGTCCGATTCTCCCAACTTTCAAAAGCAAACAATGGGATGGGGCTCCCTATCGAGTAGTATATCTACACAAGTATGTCTACACAATTTTATATACACACGTAAAGACATCACATCAGTTCGTCGTACTAAGTTGATTAGTATACTATAGGTGATGCCCCAGGCTCAAACTGAATCATTTGGATGAGAAAATCACTTTTCATCAATTCGCTGATAAGTAATTTCTGTTAGGTTATTTATTAAAGGCAATGAGAAAAAAATAGTTGGTTCCCTAACCGAACGGTGGTTCCATACTGACCCCCTGGTCTTTCTAACAGATGGTGCTGTAGGCGAATAAATCCGTATTGTCTGTTGAACGCTGCACAGCACTAACAATTTTGACGCAGGCAGATATCTTCCTATGTGATGTATCGTGTTTTGACTAAGGGGCTGTCCACAAACCACGTAGGCCGAAATTTCACATTTTCAACCCCCCCCCCGTCCCCCCTAGTAGACTTTCGTAGACTTTTCCGAAACCCCTCCCCCCCTTTGAAGTCTACGTAGACTTTTCTAAATTTTACAAAATATCATATGCGATTTTAAAAATATGGAGTTCAACCACGTTTTAAGCAATTCAGCTATTCAAATCAATTTCAATATGTAAATATTACAATAAAATTCGAATTTCAAACATAACAAAATTAAACTGAACAAAACCCAACAAAACAAAAATCAATTTAAAACGTTATCAAATTTACTTTGTCCATAGCTCCCGAAACCAAATTTTTATTTTTATTTTTCTGCTGAACTCGATTCCTCATAGAGGTGTGCGCCACCGCCGCCGACACTTTTGCTTAACCTCTCTAATAAAGACAATAAAAAAAAATAACTTTAGCTTCAAATCTGTAACGCTTCTGAACTATAATTCTCCACGCCGGTTCAAATTTGTAAAAAACCGAACAATTTTCAGAACTTCGAAAAATTCCTAGTTGAAATTCCGAGAGTGCTAAGTCAACATTCCAATAAGTTTTTCGTGGAAATATCGTAGATTACCCTGATTGATAACCTTCAAATTTTCCAAAGAACTTTCCGTGAAAATTTCGATGCTTTTCTTATAAATTCCATGCAATATCTTGTTGAATAATCATCCATTGAAATACCAAAAATTTCCTTCTAAAATCCAAAAGTTTTCCCGTTTATTAGTAATTCAGTGAAAATTTAAATTTATTTCCCGTGGAATTTTAAAATGGTTTCCTACGATATTTTTGAATTTTTGATTCACGTTTGGAGCAATTTCCACATTCTAAAGAATTTTCCGAATAATTTTGGATGGAAATTATGAAGAATTTTTAGTTGAAATTTTGATGAATTTTTCGTAAAAAAAAACCGAATTAATTTTTGTGAAAATTATAAAGGCTTTTTTACAAAAATTGCAAATATTTTATTTGTGGAAACTCATACAGTTTTTGATGGGAAATTCAAATAATTTCTCGTGGAAATTTTCAACAATTTCTATAGCAATTCCGAACATTTTCCATCAATAATTCCGAAGAATTTGCATAAGAACTACCGAATAAATGCCGTGAATTTTCTAAAAAAAATCCCATGGACATTCCGAAAAGTTTCACTTATATGTCTGAAGAATTCCTCGCAAAAATTCCGAAGAATTACCGAAACTAAGAAAAGTTTGCCATTGACTTCCTTGAAAATCTCCAGTGGAAATTCTGAAGGGTTTCTCGCAGAAATTTCGGAGAATTCCCCTTTCTTCTTCTTCTTCTTTTTTTTGACATTACATCCCCACACTGGGAGAGAGCCGTCTCGCAGCTTAGTGTTCATTAAGCACTTCCACAGTTATTAACTCCGAGGTTTCTAAGCCAGGTTACCATTTTTGCGTTCGTATATCATGAGACTAGCACGAAAACCTGTATACCCAGGGAAGTCGAGACCATTTCCAATCCTTAAAATTTCTTAGACCGGCACCGGGAATCGAACCCAGCCACCAGAGGCGACTCGTCCATACGTTCTACCTGTTCATGGAACAGGTAACCATTTTTAGGTCAGAAGTAGGAAATTAATGTCTTGTCAATTAATTAATAGGGCAAATAATTTACTCAGTAAATTTTTTAAACAAAGTTTCACGTAATATTTCCAATGATTTTAACATCTAAACAAACAAAATATTTCGTAGGCAGATCAAGTAAACGCCACATGCTTGGCGTATAGTCAAATTGCAGCTAAATGTTTGTTTCCCCGACACTCCACACCCCATCACATAGAAAGCTTTTGCCAGTCGTACGATCCATAATGAAGAATCAACAGCAGCGCTGCCAGAAGTCAAATTTGAAATTTTGCGCCATGACAAATGATTTGAAATAATTTCCTCCTTGGTATGTTCACTCGTTCTCCGCGCGAAGAGAACCAGCGTGAGCGTTGCCAGCTTTCTCCGTTTCCTCACATCATCCTCTTTCGCATGCGAAGCAAGCACGTTTAGATGCAAGTTCTGCTATGCGCGCAGCAGGAGTCAAACCCGTTCGACGCGCTGCGAGAACAATCAACGACGCGACGCACCTTCGGTTAAACTCGATCGTAGTGTCGCACACTGGTTCAGAAGCCCTCAAAACGTGCGTTTTTTAGTTTTCGACCTGAAAACTACATTTTAGAGTCATGATGTCTTCAGAAGAGTTGAAGGATATTTCTTGGGCTTTCTTTTGATAAGAAAATATCAATGATCTATCCACCTTGAAGGGCGGTATGAAATAAAAAAAATACGCAGATTCACAAAAACATTGGTTGTCCTCTGCAATGTTATAAAGAATGTGAATTGGAACATCTTTTCTGAAGACATAATATGGGACAAACGGTTTTGTAACGAATTAGAGCACGTTTTGTATGGATGACCCCCAAAAATCATATTTTGAGCATAACTTTTTTGAAAATGATTTTAGCACTATGGTCTATTCTAGAAAGTTGTGCATAATGACAAAAAACATGTTTGTCTAGAAGACTACTTTGATCTATCTTGAAACCTGTCAAAGTTATTGAGGAATCTTTAGAAAAAATAGTCAATTTTCACATCAACACACCATGAAAAGCGGCAAGAGGCGGCAAGCCAAACAGCCACCATCTGAAAGATGCGGTTTTAAGCTACCGAATGCACAATGTTTTGTTTTGTTCCGTCGTGTTTTTTTAACTATTGTTTTGAATCAACTTAAAATAGTCCTTAATGTACGTTTTTCAGTACAACTGTTACGTAAACAAATAAAAAGTGGCTAACATGATTGGTTATTATATAGTAACAATCTCCATAAAGACGAAACAGCCACATTTAAGACGAATGGCTGTCATTTGTCGAGATTGTAACCATGCAATAAATAACTAATCATGTTAGCCACTCTTCAGAAAAAAATATACTTTAAGCTCTTTTTAGTGGAATGTATTCAACCGTCTAAGACGAGTTAAGTAACTCCATTTAATTCCACCAATTATTTCGATATCTTTGCAGATACGTATTTCGACCTCAACTGTGTGGTCATCTTCAGTGTCTCGTACTTTTTGTTGCACTTTTTAATTGTTTACGTAACAGTTGTACTGAAAAACCTACAGTAAGGACTATTTTAAGTTGATTCAAAACAATAATGGAACACGACGGAACAAAACAAAACATTGTGCATTCGGTATAAAACCGAATCTTTCAGATGGTGGCTGTTTGGCTTGCCGCCTCTTGCCGCTTTTCATGGTGTGTTGATGTGAAAATTGACTATTTTTTCTAAAGATTCCTCAATAACTTTGACAGGTTTCAAGATAGATCAAAGTAGTCTTCTAGACAAACATGTTTTTTGTCATTATGCACAACTTTCTAGAATAAACCAAAGTGCTAAAATCATTTTCAAAAAAGTTATGCTCAAAATATGATTTTTGGGGGTCATCCATACAAAAAGTGCTCTAATTCGTTACAAAACCGTTTGTCCAATATTGTGTCTTCAGAAAAGATGTTCCAATTCACATTCTTTATAACATTGCAGAGGACAACCACTGTTTTTGTAAATCTGCGTGATTTTTTTTATTTAATACCGCTCTTCAAGGTGGATAGATCATTGATATTTTCTTATCAAAAGAAAGCCCAAGAAATATCCTTCAACTCTTCTGAAGACATCATGACTCTAAAATGTAGTTTCCAGGTCGAAAACTAAAAAACGCACGTTTTGGGGGCTACTGAACCAGTGTGTGTCGGGCTGTGCTTTGCCGAAAGGCGCGTGCGCGCACGCTTTCGTTCATACTTCGATGATTGGAAACAGTTTGTTTTTCTTTTTTCTCCTGATGAATATGCAATGCATCAAGAACAATATTAAATTAATGTTTGCGTTTTCAAAAGAGACAATAAATAATGCTTTTTTATGAATACTCAAAATCAATCAACATAGAGAAAAAGGTATAGTTTTCACTAAATTTGAAGAATTAAATAACTGGAACACATTTCAGCTTCTAAATGTGACTCATTGGTCGTCACGTAATTATATTATACTGATTATATACTATAATTATTATACTAATAATGGTTAATAACATTTCTTTCATAGCAAAAAAAAATATGTGAGAGTTTAAATATTAGCGGCCCGTATACCCCGAATGGTGGAATGAGCCGATTTGAAAGATCTCTATTCTGAGCAATATCCAGTTATTGCCAACTGTTACCAAGTTAGATTTTGGACGATTTGCGAGAGTTTAAAATTTTAAGTGCATCTAAATTGAAAACATTTTTGAAACAAAAGAGATTAATAACCTAATTATTGTTTTGTATATCCTTTCTATTTAAATTGTTTTTTTTTCTTCTAATATTTGGTTAAGTTGTACAAGAAAAGGTTGTAATATTAGATTAAATGTACAACTTTCAATCAAAACCACACAGCTTGATGAATATTTTTTTTTTATCAGCATGGTAGAACAGGTGTAGCAAAAGTCCACGAGACGCCCCTGCCAGCCACCCTCAGCACGGTCTTGCTTTGTAGCTGCGAATTCCCCTTACAAACTCTAAAGAATGTCTAATGAATGAATGGAAATTCAAATGACTTTTTCTTTGATATTTCAAAATGCTTCCTTTGTGAATTCCAACGAATTTTCCGTTGAAGTACGACATAACCCAAGTAACATTTTAAGTTTTATAATGCTCTTGCAGACCATCATTTACTCTTCAAAAGTGTTATAAAACCAATATAAAACGAAAATGTTACTAGGGAATTTCCCGTGAAAATCCTTAAAAATCACTTGTCGTTTCCATAAAAGTTCCTGCCGAAAATCAAAAGATATTCTACACAGTTAAAAATTCTGAAAATTACACGCCATGGAAATATTTCAACGCTTATTTTTGTGTTCAATAGCCTCTAATTTTACATCCAACTTTTTCTTGTATACAATATTGAATACAAGCTCCATAGTAACGACGACCTGTAATTTTGAAAAGTGATGGAAAAATGAGTCAAATTGAACGGAGCCTTTTTGTTAGGGTAAGACGGTATAATATGCCCCCCCTAAGGCAACTCCTTGATAACTTTTTACTTTTCAATGCAATTCATGCAAACTTTGAGTTATTTGGTAGTCCAGGATGTCGCAAATGCATTGCCCGTGAGTAGTCGTATAAAAATATTACAGATAACACGTACTAAAGCTTTTTTGAAAAGTCGTAAAAAATGGATTTCAAAAAGTGCCTGGGCAATACGCCCCACCTTAACCAAAGACGTTTCATAGCCCTTTATTAGTATTTTATCAATCATATAATAAAAAGGTTACAAATTCTTATGTGTTTGACAATAAAAAACCAACATAAGTCCATTTAAGCAGGCTGGAATTACATTTCAATAGTTTCCATATAATTTGGAAGCAACTGATGCAAGCTCGCAGTGCTTGTGTCCAGTTGGTAAGGGCATATTGTCCTGCCTACACTGGGGCGTTTTGACCAGTGAAACATGTTTTTGGAAAACGTTGCATTTTTGAAGATGGAAGCCATTTTATATTATATTAACCACTGAGAAAAGTTATTTTGTTGCCCAACTGAGTGTTCCAGTGCAACACAGATAAAAATATGTTGTGATTTTAAATGTATTTTCATGCACATATTTGGAGCATGCAAATAAACGTAACATTCAATCGATCTCACTATTCTTTTAAATCGAAATAAATGTAAACGGTGCTTGCTTGTAAAATTCAATCAAATTTAATATAATATCGAATGTTTATTCGTTTGATGGGATAAGCTGCAATTTTACACGTCGTTGAATTTTCAAAATTATTTGCTGTGAAGTTTTACGGACAGTATGCTAGTGTCGCTCCAGAATGTTGAGCAAACAAACATTAAAAGTTACATCAAAACTGTGAATTTTTGTATTTTGCAAATATTTTCATTATGTAATACAAAAATACTCCCATATTCACATAGGATGATGGTTTTACAAATATTTATAGGTACCAACTGAATTTGACCCATAGTTAGTTATAGTTCTCTAGAAATCAAAGGGGGGCGTTTTGGCCAGGTGGGGCGCATTATACCGTCTTACCCTACATCATATATGCTGTAACATTTTTATACTGTGTTGTAGAATCTGCAATAAAATCCGAGTGGAAATTTAAAAAAAATCTAAAGTTTGTGTAGAAAACTTAGGAGAATTTTCCTGCTCAAAATAGAATAATTTGCAGATGAAATCCATGATAGTTTTAAGCCATAGTTCAGCCGAAAAAAAAACCTAAAAATCAAAGATGTGAACTTCCCACAAAGCTGCTGCATAAATTGTAATAAAAAAAATAAAAAAGGCTTTGTGGACTTTTTGTATACCCCCCCCCCGTCCCCCTTCGTAGACTTACGTAGACTTTTTCGGAACCCCTCCCCCCCCTCTCAAGAGTCTACGTGGTTTATGGACAGCCCCTAAGGGATAATTTGTTTTTGTACTGTAGAGGATAGCAGCGACACGATTGTAACGTGTACATATTGTTAAATTAAACGGCAAGTTATCCCTATTGCTCATGGCCTTGGCTACATTGCATAGTTACTACTTAGGTTAGATCGTATGTGGAGTATTGTTGAACGGCGCGCTATATTGCGAAATAGGTCCCCAAACCCGACCCCCATTTTTCACGCTCTATACTTATTCAACGCAAGCGCCTGATAGATATATAGACAGCAGAATTGGATGGACTGATTGAAATTCTTTACCAAATAGATAAGTTGTATGCCAAAAATAAACTGTTATTAATCTGTCTTGACTCCAAACAGCAATAACAATTGCGTGCAAAAATAAAGTCAGTTTCGGACTGTCTACAAAGGGGTCGGTTTTTTCTCTAACTTTCCACAGCCACATACAATCGATCGCCAGGAAAAAAAACACTATGAACCATGGCCATAAACACTTTATCGTTGGTTGGTTGGTTGGTATGGTTGGTTTCGGAACCTTCTTTCTACTTAAAATATTTCGGGTTGTCCAAAATGTCCAAGAGTTCAAAACATGCAATCTAAATATCGAGCATTTCTTCGAGTTTACATCCATCCGGTTGATGTAGCTTTGATATCGTATGCAAAGGACAATCGTGGAGTTCTCAGCACTAAATGTACATCGTTGAAGTAGAGCAAAAATATGACTAATCCCAAATGACCACAGTTGACTTCAAATTCTTCCAGTTTTGCTATTGCAATTTTGTGATTCACCTTATCGGAGGCGGCAGACAAGTCGGAAACGACGTCAGATGGTGTGCGTTTTACCATACTTTCCGTGATCACAATAGAACAGCCCCATATAAAGGTGTGGCCAAAACTACCAAAAGGTCAATTTCCGATTTGGGCGAGTAAAATGTGATGAATACACAGTAGGGTGGCTCAAAAAACACTTTTTCAAATTTTTTTATGGGCCGCCCTCTTATTCGGTTCTATTTGATGCCCTGATGCTCTGGACAAAATTTCAGCCAAATCGGTCAACGTTTGGGCAGTGCTAAACTCGTTGGAAGTTTATATGGAAAAATGTATGCAGAAACATCCAAAAACAGTGATTTGCAGTTGGACGGCACAATTTACGATCAAGAACCATGATACTCATTCAGTTCTTGTAAAATAAAATACAGAATGTTAGCATTTCACTGGAGTGTTGTAGGGGTGAATTTATTTCTTTTCAAAGGTAAAAGAAACGAAATTTGCTCAAACCCCACTGCAGAGAAATGCTAATAACTTAGCCGGGCAAACTCGAATCTTCTCGCGGTTTTCTGCATAACATTCTGTATTAAATTCTCCAAGTTCTGAATGAGTATCATAGTTCTTCATCGTAAGTTGTGTAGTCCAGCTGCAATTTACTGTTTTTGGATGTTTCTGCATACATTTTTCCATATAAACTTCCAACGAGTTTGACACCGCCCAAACGTTGACCGATTTGGCTGAAATTTTGTCCAGAGCATCAGGGCACCAAATAAAACTGAATAAGAGGGCGGCCCATCAAAAAAATTGAACAAAGTTTTTCCCATACTAATTTGAGCCACCCTAATACACAGCTAATAACCTATATTTATATAATCAGGACGGTTTTTATTTTTTAGATTTTTTAGGGAGGGGTGGGGGGCGTTATAACTAGTCCCTCCTAGAAATTATATTTTTACGTTTTTTGGGAAAACGGACAGCTTTGCCATGTTTCCGTCTCAAAAGTAACGAATTTATATATCGTTACGAAGCTCTTAAACAGATCTATGCAATAGGCTTGATAATGTAATGATAGCTCCGCCCAGAATTCAGTTTTTAGTAGTTTTGTAAAAGCATATTTTACGCAATATTTAACGAACAAAACAGTTTGGTACCCCGCAATACCCCGCATTAAAACATCATGCACTACACTATTGAACTCTTAAGCTTTGAGGACCATGAATAAAATTCTGCCCAAACTCACAACTTTGAAAGATACACGAATTTTAAAAATTGCCCATTTCTACCTTTCTCGTGTACTAAGTATGCGTAGAAGCTATATGATCGCTCTAAAAGCATTTAAACTAGCCCAAAAACTAATAGTGTTGTATACTGATCGACTCAGTTCGAAGAATTGAGGTGATGTCTGTGTGTACGGTGTGTGAATGTCTGTATGTGTGTGAGCAAAAATTGTGTTAACTCTTTTTTAAGCACTTACTCTAAACCGATTTACTCGCAACAAGTTTCATTCGTCAGAGAACGTTGGTCCATCCCATCCCTATTAAAAATAGGCTTGATCGGACTATGAGCTCGAAAGTTATGGCCAAAATACATTTTTATATAATGTACGAGAAAGACAACATTACCGCTAGGGGGATTAATCAGGTGTTTTGGTAAACTTCTTATTTTTAAATTTTAATCTGAGTCACTCAATAATGCCACTTTAATTGAATTTGGTGACGAACACAATTCACATAACATTTTAAGGGATAGGGGTATGCCTTAACGTTTCGCATAATTCAAGAAAAAATCATCTATCATATAAAAAGCGTTACGCAGCGTTAAAGCGTTGAGAAGGGAAGTTGTTCAAAATTTAAAATTTTGACATTACTACATTAGCAAATTATAGAGGAGCAAATTATAGATTTAACCATAACGTGTCATAACGTGTTGGATGAGTAGTGTGAATAACTCTTTGCTACAATACCTTTTTATAATTATGAAAGAAATCTTAATGAAATATCAAATAAATGAATATCCATTTCGTTGATGTCACAATATGACGCTAATTGAATCTGTTCTGCTCTCCTTTGTTGGTTTAATAAGTTCTACTCAGTGAATTTTCAACGCCAGAAGCTAATAGTCCTTTTTTGATCATTTTAGGAAATCTGTGATGCGTCCATTTGTCTGTGACACGAATATACAGTATATGACCATTAATATTTTATCTATCATCAAACAGGCTTATTGCAAGCCAAAAATTCCGTTGGTTTTGTAGAATATGACAAAAATCGATGCTATGCCGAAAATTAGCCGCATACCCCATTGTAGGCTCAGAAAAAATATTTTTCTTCTCTATCTATGTTTTTATGATGAATACCACCGTTTATTGCAGGATTAATAATTTTGGCCAAAAATACCTCCTTTTTTCCTATTGTGTGATGTATGAAGTTAAGCACAGCAAATTAGATGTAGAAGAACATCCTTGAAAAAATCCGTGTTGGTCGTCACATAGAGATTGCTTGCAATGAGCCTGTAGGGGTTCCATAACCACCAACTCAAACAGCTTGGAGACGGCACACAGGGATGTATTTCCACGATAGTTGTTTACGTCACGTTCATCACCTTTTTGTGCACTGGGAACATATACGCAGTCTTCCAGCAGGAAGGGAACACTCGGTGGGAAATGGACGCACGAAAGATACGGAGAAGAGGAACTATCAGATCATCGACGTCTTTTCAAAAAAATCTAAGGAAATCCACCAGGTCACATATTGAGAGACGATTTCAGTCGAGAAGCTGCTCCCGATATTATCGTTTCATCGATATCAATAGCACCGATTGCTTGACCCATGAGTTGAACGTTACTTATTGCCAGCTCAATTTCGTAATCACTAAGCTCCTCGTTAGAAAATACCTTGGCAAGCTTATCCGAGAAAAACGAACATATTTCCTGGGTGTTATTTGCTGAAGATCCATCGAATACCATGGACGACGGCAATCCAGATTCTTTACGCTTATCTGACATACTTCCAAAAACGTTTCAGATGTGATTTTAGGTTCCATATTTTGCTGATGTTGAGAATAGCAATCCTGACTGCCTCGCTTGTAGTCGTGATTGAGCTTAACATATTATTCTTTATTCTTTATTCTTTATTTGGAGCAGGGAAAAGCCCATTTGAGTAGAACTGCTCTTGTGGTCTTTCTCAAATGGGCGCAAAACCTCCTCATCTTTTAATATCAACAGAAATACATAGTTTCCAAATGATACATACATAGTTTTCTTACATATAACTTATCAATAACTCTACATTAAAATACTGTCCTAGTTAAACTATCTATTTTGGTGTGTGTTGTAGGAAGCAGAGAGTTGTAAAGTAAACTGTTTTCGGAGGGTACTGCGGGAAAGGTGAAAGTCATATATCCTCGAGCAGGAATTGAATATGCGACACATACTAGCGAAAGGTGCATTTTGGGCATAATTCGTTCGAGCACCTCTTAAGTAAATAAAGGGAGTTGATCGAAGTTGGCGAAAGGGAATATTAACGTTCAACTGCGAGAGCAAAGCCGGGCAATCAATTCTTGATTGCAATAGATCCGAGATGAAAAGGGCTTTTGAAACGTCTCGACGATCACTAAGCAGATCTAAACTAATAAGCTGACAGCGTGCTTCATAGCTAGGTAAATTATTTGGGTCATTCCAGGGAAGACGGCGCAGGGCGAAACGGACGAATTTGCGCTGTACTGCTTCAATTCGCATTATGTTGTTTCGGTAGAAAGGAGCCCAGACAATAGATGAATATTCCAATAATGACCTGACCAACGCGCAGTATAATGATTTAAGACATTGAATATTATCAAAGTGTTTTGCTATGCGAAAAATAAATCCAAGTGTTTTAGACGCTTTTGAGGTAATGAAGTCGATGTGATCCTTGAAGGTTAATTTAGTGTCTAATAAAACCCCCAGATCTTTAACAACAGATTCTCTTCTAGTAATTGTGGGTCCAATTTTGTAACTAAAGTCGATCAAAGAGTGTTTACGGGAAAAGGAAATTATCGAGCATTTTTCAGCATTGAGGGCCATGCGATTTATCTCGCACCATTTAACGAAAACGTCCAGTTGACTTTGTAGGAAGAGTGCATCTTGAGTATCGTTGATAATCCAGTACAATTTAAAATCGTCGGCAAACGAAAGCTTGAATGAATCAAGTATTAAATTCACATCGTTGAGGTAAACTAGGAATATCAATGGCCCTATGTGACTACCTTGCGGTACACCTGAGGAAACGTCAAAATATTGTGAAATGGTATCTCCTAGTTTGATGGCCATTTCACGGCCAGTTAGGTACGATTGAAGCCAGCACAGAAAAGATCCAGAAAATCCTAGGCGTTCAAACTTAGCAACTGTAATCCTGTGATTAATTTTATCGAATGCCGCCGAAAAGTCAGTGTAAATTGCGTCTACTTGACATCTTTTCTGAAGAGATTGCGCGATGAAAGATGTGTAAATTGTCAGATTCGTATTTGTTGAACGCCTCGGCATAAAACCGTGTTGATGCTCAGAGATAAAATCTTTACAGTTGTGGAGCAGAAATTTGTAAACTACTTGTTCAAATAATTTTGAGGTGGCACATAAAGCGGCTATTCCGCGGTAGTTACTAACTTCACGCTTGTTACCTTTTTAAAAAACAGGAAAAATGTAGGATTTTTTCCAATGCTCAGGAAAAAGTCCAACTTGAAGCGAAGTATTGAAGAGACTAGTCAGAGGGACGGACAGACTACTGGAACATTTTTTCAGGACGAAGGCGGGTATACCATCTGGACCACAGCTAGTAGAGGCTTTTAAAGTAGAACAAGTTTTTGCTACTGTGTCTGTATCGACGATTGGGTGATTTCCAACTGGAGGACGAACAGGGACGTTGCTAGCGGCTGTCAGCGAAACAGTTCGATGCTTAGTGAATTTGCGTAGAGCCGCTCGCTTCAGAGATTTCATTCTTCTCAGTGCACGTGTTTGCCAAGGGGGGCCGTTCTTTGTATCGCTCGATCGTTCGGGAACGTATCGATCGATAACGTATGCTAAAACGTTGGAGAACGCTTATGGAGCATTTTCTTTGTTTCCGAGGTTCAGAATAGCTTCCTAGTCGAGAGAAGATAGAAACTGATTGATACGACGATGATCAGCTTCACGAAAATTATAGCAGAAGCAAGCAGGCGAGACATCCGTTTGGTTTGGAATACTGCAATCAATTGAAACAACAAGCGGATGATGGGCTACCCGTTTCACCAGACGGGATGGAGCTAGATCTACGATTGTAGACTTGATTGCAAAACACAAATCCAGGTAGTGATTATTTTCATTGGCGATAGAATTAAACCAAGATAGCGTTGCTGAGCTGTAGCAGTCTAGAAGCTTCGCCGCTCCAGAGTGCAGAACCGAATTGTCGATATCCGGGAACAGGAATCCGTTAGGAGAAGTTTTCCACGAAACGGTAGCTTGGTTGAAGTCACCCAAAATTATAATTTCGTCGACTGAATTAGCATCTTCGAGAATTTTAAATATACAATTGAAATGTGTTTCTATGTACTCGATATTACGAGTCCGATCAGGGGGAATGTAAATCGCGCAAATAAAGAATTGGTGATCGCGCAACTCGATTGCAGTCCAGGTCTGCTCAAGACACTTCCAAGACACATTTTCAACTGATTTCGCCTTCAGACTAGATCTAACTGCAATTAAAACTCCTCCATCAGTTGACTTACGACTATTCTCGTGATTTCGGTCACATCTGAAGACATAATACGCAGGTCCGAACAACTGAATAGAGAGCGTAGCCTCAGTGAGCCAAGTCTTCACCAGAACAATCACATCGTAGCTCTGACTAGAAACTGCAAGCCGATAATCCTCGATGGTTGAATTGATGACACAACCGTTTTGGTAGTACCAAATCAAGCTATTTCCTTGTTGATCGGTACTGGAATTTGAAAGGCTTTCAGGCAGAAAACCTCTTCACCTAAATCATACTCAGGGCCGGGACGACTGTTGGCCGCTGGCTGCAGGGGCTCGACTGAGATGAGTAGGCTAGGGGTTTCCTCAAGGCTGTTTGTAACTGTGCGCCTCAGTGATGTTGAAGATATTGGCAGGGGCAGGGGTCGGGTGGTTCAACTCCCTCAGTACTGTTGGCAATGCGTCCTGTGTACAGCGTCGGTTCTAGGCGATAGTAGGGTCTTCTATGGGATGATGATACGCAGAAACTAGAGTGAAGCTACAGCGGGTGGTGGTGAAGGGGTGAGGTTGAAAGTGGAAGGTCTCCGAAATTTTTTTTGAACCGTAGTCCTCAAATTCCCGGAACATAATTCCTTCTGGCCACGTTGAGGGATCGAGAGCATCGTTCTTTGAGGCTAGATCGAATCCAACTTTGAACGAGACGAATGACATATTACTAGTATCAACTCCTTTTGCAACTAGTTTTCTGGATCACTAACTAGTCCCAAATTCGCTTTCACCATTTCGGAGATCGCTTCGTTCGTTACATCAGGTCTTATGAGAGACAAGTAGACCCAAAATTGGTTTGTTGGTTTGACACTGACGGGTACAGAGATAACGTTTTCGCTTAGCTGCTTTGAACCGAATCGACATTCTGAAATGGGCTTAAACGAATCTAGTTCTTGTGGTCGTTTAGCACCACGTGCAGGTTCATTTATCAGCGGCCACCGATTGAATTTCGAGGAATGTATCAATGGCTTGTCCGAAATCTTTTTTATCTCCGTCTGCAAACTATAAATTGCATCGGTGAGCGATGCTAGAGGAGATTTTTCATCCGCGCAGTTCGTAATTGCACGCAGATGCGAATTTTCAAACAGATTGGCGCAAGTTCTTCCGTTGTGTTGTGAAGTAATTCATCAAAGCTCGTGAAACTCCAGAACAGTTCATGTGAAATACGCTTCCACAGTACCCTCGGCAAGAAACACTATCAATACCGGTGATAGGCTGGATACATTTTGCAGAAATATTCTCCATGGTGCAATGTGAAAATGCTTTATTTCTAAGGATCGGTCTAACGTGAATAGGTATTTGGAAACGATACGTATGCTGCCGGTTATGTTTGGTGACGATGGTATGGTTAGTACCTCGTCCCAGATATTGCACGCAAGTTTAGCTTCAAGAACCACCACTTTAAAATAAATAATTTTCTTCGGGTTGCTGTGCGCACGATGATGACTCGTTATGGGTTTTGCAGCAACAACACTTTGGAGCTATTTTTCATCTTCTAACTAGCGGCATCGAACAAATTCATGCGATAAATTTCTTCGAGGATTGTTTTAAATGCCGTACTTCAGATGCGTATTCTGACCCGAGCGTCAGAGGCAAATGACATGCGATGACAAAATATTCTATGGGGCACCGTTGCTTTGTGTAACCGGCAAAACATGATCGAGCACAAGAAAACGATCTTGGAGGGAAGACCCGCCATCATGTCGTAACGTTCAGGTGCAGATGTTTCGCGATACTTTTGCGCTCGAATATGCGCCATCCATATCGCTCTTTGCATGAGTTCAAGCTGGTTAACGTCCTACTTCTTAGAGAAATTCTTCGGAACTTTATTGGGAAATTCTTTGAAATTTCTTCGGGAAACTTCTCGCAATTTCCTTTGGAAATTTTCGTTATTTTCTAAGGATGTTTTCGTAATTTCTTTGGGAAATTCTTCGTTTTTTTTAGGGGGATTATGAAATTCCGGAATTTTCTTCGGAATTTCCTTACAGAATTCTTCGGAATTTCCTCGGGAAAATTTTCAGAATTTCCTAAGAATGTTCTTCGTAATTTTCTCAAGAAATACTTCGGAATAAAATAACATTTTTTCGCAATAAAAAATCTTAGGAATACTCTCGAAAAGTTCTTAGAAATATACATTATTCGAAATTTCCTCAGAAAATTCTTCGGAATTTCCTCGGAAGATTCTTCTTCGGTTTGTCTAGGGTAATTCTTCGGAACTTCTTCTTCGGGAAATTCTTCGGAATAAAAAACCATTTTTCGAATTTAAAATCTGTCTGAATACTCTAGAGAAGTTCTTGGGAATATAAATAATTCGGGGATTCTTCGGAATTTCCTCGGCAAATTCTTTGGAATTTCCTCGGGAAATTCTTCTGAATTTCCTCGGCAAATTCTTCGGAATTTCTTCGGGAAATTCTTTGGAATTTCCTCGGGAAATTCTTCTGAATTTCCTCGGGAAATTCTTCTGAATTTCCTCGGGAAATTCTTCGGAATTTCCTCTGGGAAATTCTTCGGAATTTCCTCTAGGAAATTCTTCGGAATTTCCTCTGGGAAATTCTTCGGAATTTCCTCTGGGAAATTCTTCGGAATTTCCTCTGGGAAATTCTTCGGAATTTCCTCGGGAAATTCTTCGGAATTTCCTCGGGAAATTCTTCGGGATTTCCTCTGGGAAATTCTTCGGAATTTCCTCTGGGAAATTCTTCGGAATTTCCTCTGGGAAATTTTTCAGAATTTCCTCTGGGAAATTCTTCGGATTCTCCTCTAGGAAATTGTTCGGAATTTTCTCTGGGAAATTCTTCGGAACTTCCTCTGAGAAATTCTTAGGAATTTCCTCTGGGAAATTCTGCTGAATTTCCTCTGGGAAATTCTTCAAAATTTCCTCTTGGAAATTCTTCAGAATTTCCTTGGGAAATTCTTCGGAATTTCCTTGGGAAATTCTTCGGAATTTCCTCGGGAAATTCTTCGGAATTTCCTCGGGAAATTCTTCGGAATTTCCTCTGGGAAATTCTTCGGAATTTCCTCTGGGAAATTCTTCGGAATTTCCTCTGGGAAATTCTTCGGAATTTCCTCTGGGAAATTCTTCGGAATTTCCTCTGGGAAATTCTTCGGAATTTCCTCTGGGAAATTCTTCGGAATTTTTTCGGAATTTCCTCTGGGAAATTCTTCGGAATTTCCTCTGGGAAATTCTTCGGAATTTCCTCTGGGAAATTCTTCGGAATTTCCTCTGGGAAATTCTTCGGAACTTCTTCTTCGGGAAATTCTTCGGAATAAAAAACCATTTTTCGAATTTAAAATCTGTCTGAATACTCTAGAGAAGTTCTTGGGAATATAAATAATTCGGGGATTCTTCGGAATTTCCTCGGCAAATTCTTTGGAATTTCCTCGGGAAATTCTTCTGAATTTCCTCTGGGAAATTCTTCGGAATTTCCTCTGGGAAATTCTTCGGAATATCCTCTGGGAAATTCTTCGGAATTTCCTCTGGGAAATTCTTCGGAATTTCCTCTGGGAAATTCTTCGGAATTTCCTCTGGGAAATTCTTCGGAATTTCCTCTGGGAAATTCTTCGGAATTTCCTCTGGGAAATTCTTCGGAATTTCCTCGGGAAATTCTTCGGAATTTCCTCGGGAAATTCTTCGGAATTTCCTCGGGAAATTCTTCGGAATTTCCTCTGGGAAATTCTTCGGAATTTCTTCAGAAAATTCTTCGGGATTTCCTCTGGGAAATTATTTGGAATTTCCACTGGGAAATTCTTCGGACTTTCCTCTGGGAAATTCTTCGGAATTTCTTCTGGGAAATTCTTCGGAATTTCCTCTGGGAAATTCTTCAGAATTTCCTCTGGGAAATTCTTCGGAATTTCCTCTGGGAAATTCTTCGGAATTTCCTCTGGGAAATTCTTCGGAATTTCCTCTGGGAAATTCTTCGGAATTTCCTCTGGGAAATTCTTCGGAATTTCCTCTGGGAAATTCTTCGGAATTTCCTCTGGGAAATTCTTCGGAATTTCCTCTGGGAAATTCTTCGGAATTTCCTCTGGGAAATTCTTCGGAATTTCCTCTGGGAAATTCTTCGGAATTTCCTCTGGGAATTCTTCGGAATTTCCTCTGGGAAATTCTTCGGAATTTCCTCTGGGAAATTCTTCGGAATTTCCTCTGGGAAATTCTTCGGAATTTCCTCTGGGAAATTCTTCGGAATTTCCTCGGGAAATTCTTCGGAATTTCCTCGGGAAATTCTTCGGAATTTCCTCGGGAAATTCTTCGGAATTTCCTCTGGAAATTCTTCGGAATTTCCTCGGGAAATTCTTCGGAATTTCCTCTGGGAAATTCTTCGGAATTTCCTCTGGGAAATTCTTCGGAATTTCCTCTGGGAAGTTCTTCAGACTTTCCTATGGGACATTCTTCGGAAGTTCCTCTGCGAAATTCTTCGGAATTTCCTCTGGGAAATTCTTCGAATTTCCTCTGGGAAATTCTTCGGAATTTCCTCTGGGAAATTCTTCGGAATTATTAAAGGCCTCTGGGAAATTCTTTGAATTTCCTGGAAGAGAATTTCCTCTGGGAAAGTCTTCGGAATTTCCTCTGGGAAATTCTTCGGAATTTCCTCTGGGAAATTCTTCGGAATTTCCTCTGGGAAATTCTTCGGAATTTCCTCTGGGAAATTCTTCGGAATTTCCTCTGGGAAATTCTTCGGAATTTCCTCTGGGAAATTCTTCGGAATTTCCTCTGGGAAATTCTTCGGAATTTCCTCTGGGAAATTCTTCGAAATTTCCTCTGGGAAATTCTTCGAATTTCCTCTGGGAAATTCTTCGGAATTTCCTCTGGGAAATTCTTCGGAATTTCCTCTGGGAAATTCTTCGGAATTTCCTCTGGGAAATTCTTCGGAATTTCCTCTGGGAAATTCATCGGAATTTCCTCTGGGAAATTCTTCGGAATTTCCTCTGGAAATTTTTCGGAATTTCCTCTGGGAAATTCTTCGGAATTTCCTCTGGGAAATTCTTCGTAATTTCCTCTGGGAAATTTTTCGGAATTCCCTCTGAGAAATTCTTCGGAATTCTCTGGGAAATTCCTCGAATTTCTGGGAAATTCTTCGGAATTTCCACTGGGAAATTCTTCGGAATTTCCTCTGGGAAATTCTTCGGAATTTCCTCTGGGAAATTCTTCGGAATTTCCTCTGGGAAATTCTTCGGAATTTCCTCTGGGAAATTCTTCGGAATTTCCTCTGGGAAATTCTTCGGATTTTCCTCAAGGAAATTCTTCGGAATTTCCTCCAGGAAATTCTAGTCGGAAAAATAGTCGGAATTCCCTCGAGAATTTCGTCAGAATTTTCTCGGGAAACTCGTCGGAATTTCTTCGGAATATTCATCGGACATTTTTTCGAATTTCAGCGAAGTTTTCCCAGTCACATTTTCCGGATTTCTTTGGGAAACACTTTTTCTGATACCTAATAAATCGATCATTATCTTGCATCATCATCAATTCTCACATTACAGCGCTAGTGGATCTGGAAGCATCAATTTTAAAATGACTTGATTTGGTCACACAGAAGCCACATAAAATCGTCTCAAGCCAGTATATTAAATCATCTGGCAACCATGATTATGGGAGCGCGTGCAACCCGCAAAACATGGAAAATACAAGCAGGATCATAAACAAGACCCATTGACAGCACGATGATGAGCAGTGTCACTTTCTGTTTATGTGTTGGCTAAAGGGCTCTTCGCCGCGTCTCGCCATCGACCGCTTTGGAAAACATGGTTCGCCATGTGGTACACAGCAGCGGTCGTGCGGAGTTTCGTGAATTTCATCACCACCTCGGGCTGAATGCCTGGAGAAGTGTCAGATTTTATGACGAATTTCTTGTCTTACGTTGGATCGGGATTTATTTTTATTTTACGATGGATAACAAGGTCTTGTGGTAGATAGTGCGTAAATGGGGCTCCTTTCATAGGGTAACTGGGCAATCCGAGAACATCTCTGGTATTTCATTTTTACTATAAAGATAAAATAAAGAGTGTCAGATTTTTAAAATTTTAAACTGTCTTAGGAATAATAAAAAATGACGTAAAATCTGAGATAGCAATGAATTTTTAACAACAGCCAGATATTACTAAAAATCTACCGATTTTTAATGCATTTCATGGTTCTATACAGATTTTTCAAAGGTCTAATGAAAAGAAAAGTGGAATAAACGCATGTAATCAACAATCAGCCCGCTACCCTACACGCTTTCGTTCAGGATAATTTGGAACAACTCATCGGTGAGGGAACGTCTTCCACTCGAACTCGGCGAGGATATCCAAACGCAAATTAGTCCAATTATTAGCTGTCGCACGCAGTCAGCTGTTGTTTTCCTCCGGGTGATCGTTCGAATCGTGTTTGCGTGACATACCGCTTGCTGCGTATATCCCGACTCGAAGCCGTCACCGTCGTTGTCTTCGTCTTCGTCGCCGCAATCCAATTCCAGTGGCATGACTGGACCCGGTGCGTGTGCGATTTCCATCACCCATCCCGGCCGGCATTGCAGGAGGTGGTGGAGGGCAATCCATCATTAGAAGCGTGGCGCCGAGGACCGTGTTTTGCGTTCTTTCTCTCTGATCGGTGTTGCTCATTAGCGATACCCAAATAGTACAACGTACAACAATGTAAAATTCTGCGGGATGCAAAATTGCTTGCAGCTGAATCAGCTCCCGTGGTGCCGTTCTCAGCTGGTGAGTCAAACGAGCTGGAACACGGTGGAAGCGATACGCGAAGATGATGTTGAGTAATCGTCAGTGTCGACGCGGGATTTTGGTTGATTTCAATTCGACTCGCAAGTGATAAAAAATGATCGCATAATGAAAATAATTGGTTTTTGTGACAAGCGAAAAGAGATAGCGGTGAATGATTTGCAATTGCTCTTAAATAAAAATAATATACAAATACCATTGCAGATGTTTGTCGCTCGGATTATAGAATTTCATCTTTTCAAAAAACAAATACTCTCGCATAGACTTCCATAAAATTGCTTTGTAATATTTACAATAAAAAACAGTATACAAGTTATTTGTAATATTACCTTCTCACATCCGGCGAGTTGGGCAAGCTGCGACACTTTCTCCCTTTATCACTTCGGGACGAAGACGATGAATTGCCCATCCTTCTGCTTCCGTTTGACCATAACCCACCCACGTTCAACAGTGCCGTGAAACTACCCTTCCCATGCTCAAAGTACTCAACAAAGACAACATTTCAGCTTCCATTTCTGTCGTAATCAAATGCATGCGGCTTACTCATCCCCGATTAAACACAAAATATAAAAGCGAAGAAAAACTCATCTCATCACGAACATTCCCCCCCGTTTTTTTTCTTCGTCAGGAGAATACCAGCTCTCAACCACAGCTGGTGCTGCTGCTGCACTGTTTGGCAATCGAAATGAAACGCTTTTCTTGCTTCTGCACTATTTACGTCACTATGTCGATGGGACACATCACAAAAGGATTGTGGGTGGATGCGATGCAACTGCCAATGCTTTCCTCACTCTCGACGGATGACGCGCTTGGTGGGCACCGTTGCCGTTGTGGGCAAACAACTTTCACTTCGGTACATTTCAATTACCCGATTCCCACAATCACTAAACTTTTGTTGTTTGTCGTGCGCCGAAGAATGCTTTCACTCACGGACTATCACTTTTTGCCACCGGATTCATTTCCGTTTGCCGGTCCGGAATAAAGACACTGCGGAAATGGGATCCTTTTTATTTCCTAGTTGGTGAGCTTACTAAAGCACACATAACTTAGGATCCTCTTGTTGAACGAAACTGACGAAAGAAAAAGGCATTTTCCCTTTTCTTTGGGCAATTTTTCACCAAGCGGGCTGTCGTCGGTCGAGCTCTACGGGTGCACATGCGGCACGTGCTACACTTTCGATTGCCGCCGTAGGTGCACGTGTGGGTGGGCTGGTGCGGATGTGTATTTGCGCGTATGTGCGTGTGCGAGCGAGTCACGATGTAAGGAAAAACCTAGTCGAGTGGATGGTACGCGACACAGCAACGACTGCCGCTCACCGGCTGGGCCGGTCGGGTGGGAGTTGGAGCGATATTTTGTTTGTTTTCTGCATTTTGAAAGGATTTAATCGCGTGCCGAAATGGATGTTGTTGTTGTTGGATTCAAGTGGATCAGTTAATCGGCTGGGATTTGTTGAGCTTTGCCCGAGATGGGAAATGAATTTTCATGCTTGTTTGTTGATTCTGAGAAGGAACGAGGCGGTGGTTGGATTGAACGGAAAACGCTACTTTTAAGATAGACGGTTCAGATTGGATCGATTGGAACGTTGAAAGAATTTTTATTAATCGTTTCACTTTCGTAGCGGAGAAACGAGCGGTTAGTTGGTAGACCATGCTGTGGAGGGTTTAATGTTTGCTTATTTTAAACAATTTTGTAACAAAAACCTGATAAACTGTATTTACTTTTGAAGATTGAAATGCGATTGATTACAAGTATACTTGTTCGTAATCTTCTTCTTCTGGGACATTCCTGCTTCGCTGCTTAGTGTTCGTACATGCACTTCCACAGTTATCAATCGCGAGGTTTCCAAGCCAAGTTTCCATTTTTGCATTCGTATATCATGAGGCTAACACGATGATACTTTTATGCCCAGGGAAGTCGAGACAATTCCCAAGTCGAAAATTACCTAGACCGGCACCGGGAGTCGAACCCAGCCACCCTCAACACGGTCTTGCCTTATAGTCGTGCATCTTACCGCCAGGTTAAGGAGAGCCCCAACTTGTTTATAATATTCTTCTTAATATTTTTCAACTGTTGTTGATTTTATGCTTATTTCTTATTATTTATTCATTCTTCATTCCAATTAGGAAGTGGCCTGCTTTCAATTTCCTATTACCGTTTCGATAGTTTCTAATTGGAAGATGTTGCATAATTTGTATCTTGTGTGACAAGTAAATACAATGGAAATACCTACTTTGTTTTTACTTGATTATATAGCATTTCAGTCGAAGGCTGGCTCGTTTCTTATGAGAACACTGATTGCGCAATGAATGTATTACCCCCGAAAATATCTTACACCGGACAGATAATTAAATTTGTCGTGGGCCGAATCGAAGAATATTCTTTGGAGATAGCAAAAAAAATTGTATTTGGAAATTTAGAAAAAAATCTCGTGGAATGTCTGAATTATTTTTAGTTAGACAACCTGTTATATAACATGAACATATCATTAGTTACATAACAACTTTACTTCATAATTGACTGTTGACAACTTTCATTACTCCTTCGATTCTTCCCAATAACTTATGGGCCCGAGTTCCACAGTTCAGTAGAGGTCTTGGATTCCACAGCTGGTGCTTCCAGGTGCGCGCGTTCCTGGACGCAAATGGAATCGTTCATAAGTTGTAGTTGTACTCCTGCGGAGGCAGTGGAAAAGATCAAACTCGATGCTGCAGACAGAATCATTTTTGATCGGTTTCCTGGCCGATAATTTTTTTTTAGATTATTCGTTCATAGATTTTATGTTCATCATATCTTGGATCACTTGTCCATTTTAGTGTGCAAAGTAAGAGCTGCTCTAATGACGATCTCATTCGGCAGTTGAAATTAGCTGGGGCGGCAGCTTGATCATAACAGTTGTTTGGAATAAAGAAGGGCCGTTTGCTCGAAAGTTTTTTGGCTGAAAACCATTTCATTGCAGGCCACTATGCCGGAAGTCATTTGCAGACCGGGTCATATGAGGAAAATATCGTTTGACCGAAATGGTGAACTGGTAGAAAGGGTTATTCGGCCAGAAACGTCATTTGACCGAAGTCTGGCCGAATGTCTGGCGTAGCAGCTAACATTACATTGGCGAAAATGTTGTTTGGACGAAAACGTCATTGGGTTGAAATGGTCATTTGGTGAAAAAAGCTGTTTGGCCGAAAATATTTAGTGAAAATGAAAAATGGGATTTAAGAAATGGGAAGTGATACGTGAGAAATCTCATTTCTCACTTCTCATTTGTCAAGCCCCCAACGCTGAATTGGGTTGGGAGTTTAAGAAATGATAAGTTGGACGTCTAACTTCTCACTTCTCATTTCCTACTTTTACCTCTAACGACCATTTTGGCCAAACGGAATTTTTGATCAAATGACCAGTTCGGATGTATGTCCATTTCGGGTAACGCTCAATTTGGCCAAATGGGATTCGGCTAGCCGATTTTCTGCCAAATCGCATTTGGCCAACTGGCTTTCTGCAAACTTTCAACCAAACGATCCTACCCTGTTTGGAATCTTCCCGGAATTTTAAGCATACCCCAGACGTGAAATATATTGCCAATGCTTTTCTCATCAAACTTTTCTTCAATATTTTCACTGATAAGTGATAAGTCAGCATGGTCATAGCTGAAGAAAAATTCAAATTTGTCTTGAACTATTACGAATCAAATAGCGGTATAACCCACAAAACACGCAAACACTTAACCGTTATTGACTCTTGTAGGCAAACTGCGGGGGGAGATGAGGGGATATATTGAAAAGAATAGCGAACTTTTCTGATTTCCTTCAATATTTTGGATTCGCACTCACACCAATAATCTTTTTCTACAATTATTAGGAGTTTGTAAAACTTTGTTCGTCGTCTGGGGTCTTTTTTATGAACCGTTGATCACGGCGATTGAAAACCTTGGCTATGACGACTTAACTCTGGGAAACGTTAGGAAACGGCTTTTGCCAGAAGAAGTCAAGCAACAAGATCAGCATCAAGATATGAAGCAGGAGTCAACAACGTACGCCGGTGAAAAGGGAAAATCCAAAACGCAACAACTTAGTGGAAATTGCCACAAATGTGGTCGAAAGAATACATGAGGTAGGAATGTCGATAGAACAGCAACGGCCAATGTTGTGACAGGTGGGAAAGTTTCTCGGTGAGCTGTTGTTGAATGGCTTAGCCACTGGAAGAAAAAACTCAAACTGCTTGAGCATTCAAGGACCGCACGCGTACTGAACGAATAATTAAATTATGCCACCGTTTGTGGCTGTCATGTCCTTCGGTGGCAAAAAAAAGCAGAGATGCAAGAGCTACAAACAAGCAGGACATTTTTCACTAGATGCTGTTTAATACGGAAGAAAAAAACAGAACGAAACGTTGAACGATAGAGATACAAGCGAATCATTCAAGTAAAAGGCTCGTCTGCAAATAAAAAAGAACTATAGTAATTAATCTGATGTGATCAATTTGTTCCATCTTGGATTGAAGCGATCGGTCAACGTTAAAGTAGGAGGTGTACGAATTCCATTTATTATCGATACTGGCGCAGATAGGGACATTTTGAGCGAGAGCGATTGGTATATGTTGAAACAAGTTCGAAAAGGAAAATCGAATATTTTTAAGGCATACGGCTCAACTATTCCACTTATCACCCTCGAAGAAGTAGAGACGGGTGTAATTTAATGTTTAGAAATACTGCAACACTATAAAAATTTTTACTTTTACTTTTATTTTTACTTCCACTATAATCTTCTTCTTCTTCTTGGCATTTATCCCCACACTGGGACAGAGCCGCCTCGCAGCTTAGTGTTCATTAAGCACTTCCACAGTTATTAACTGCGATGTTTCTAAGCCAGGTTACCATTTTTGCATTCGTATATCATGAGGCTAGCACGATGATACTTTTATGGCCAGGGAAGTCGAGACAATTTCCAATCCGAAAATTGTCTAGACCGGCACCGGGAATCGAACCCAGCCACCCTCAGCATGGTCTTGCTTTGTAGCCGCGCGTCTTACCGCACGGCTAAGGAGGGCCCCAACTATAGTGACTTCCACTATAATACTTGGCTATAAATGCCCATTATTCTCCAAAAAGATTGTAGTCAAGTTAGGTTTGATCAAGTATCTCAATATTGTCGAGAAAAACTGTTTCCCATGAATTAACTGGTTTGGTATTTTAAAACATATCTTAAAAGAATTCATTACACATTAAAATCATAAGATATATTAACATAAGCAAAGCATTGTGTATCGTTCTTCAGTAATCCAGGCTATCAGGTCAGAGGCTAAGACACGTTACTTCTTTCTTTGAAGAGCTAACATTGAAATAAAAATTTAAAAAATAATAGAACTTAACGACCAGGACATAATGAGGCGTGTGAACGAAGCATCTGAGAGGGTTTCACCACTGCTTGTGAGCGGGAAAAATTGTTCGAAAATAGTTTACAGTTACGTATTCAAGCTCTTCACATGTTGGGTGTTATGGTGAAGTAAGAAACAGTCGACGGTAGCAACATCATCCAGTGGATCAGAGCTCGCGGTTTAAGGCATGGCTATTATCGAAGCAATTTAACTCTTAGAAACCATTTTTGAAGTCAACTGATAGCCCATACATGGCCAAAAAAGTAGAGATAAAACGAACCAAACACATTAACGTCGAGTCATTTTGTTTTTCCCTATGTGGCGTCCGAATCACTGAAGATGGAGAACATCAGATCCCAGAACCAGTTGGCGGACATGTTCACGAAGTCGTTGGAATTCCCTCGTTCCAGATCTGTACGAGTTGGACTAGGATTTGGCAGGAATTATCATTTGAGCGAAAAGGTCACTCGGACGAGCAGATCATTTAGTCGAAAAAATTATTAGGCCGAATAGGTCATTTGGTCAAAAATATTTTTGGTAGCGTCATTTGACCAAAAATGTCATGAATCCGAATAAAAATGTCATTTGGTCAAACAGGTTGAATGGTTGAAATTGTCATTTTGCCGAACGTATCATACAGCTGTGAATGCCTTTTGATGAACAGGTCATATGGCCAAAAACTTCTAACTTCTTGCATCCTATCGACCATTTTTCATTTCTCAAAAAAAGTCTTGCTTCTTACTTCTCACTTTTCACATCTAATTTCTCACCCCTTACCTCTCACATATTATTCACTTCTTACTTCTCATTATTACTTTTCACTGCGTGAAGTGAGAAATGAGAAGTAAAAAGTTACAAGTTATTAGTAGTGAGAAGTGAGGGGAAGGGTCGTTTCGCCGAAACCCATTTGGTCGAAAGTCATTTGGCCGAAGTATCACACGGGTAAAAATCTGTTCCCAAAAATAAAAAAATAATTCATGATTTCATGGATCCGTCGTGTTTTTATGAAAAAAAATCATTGAAAATAAACCATGAATAAAAATCATGATTTATTTTCACGTAACGCAACCATTGCGTTATGATTTAAAAAAAAAAACAGATTAATCCACCTAGCAATGATGATGCCTTTCTCGTGTATTATAAAATATATTGAAAGAATCACATGAGAAAGGACAAAAAAGCTCTTCAGGAGAATAGATCACATTTTTTCGATCATTTTGAATGTTTTTGCATTAGTTAAAATGCATCGTCATCATTTCCGGAAGAAAAAATTTTTTTTTGGTTTTTTGAATTTTTTTTCCAAGGGGGACCCTTGGGAAAAAACAATGATTTTTCAACAATTCCGAAATGCAATGTCCGATGGAGCCAATTTTCAATAGCAAACAATGGGACCGCATTCCCGTCGAATGCACCTTGTTGCGAGTAAATCGGATAATGCTAAGTTCCAAAAAGCGTGTCTACAAAATTTGTACACATACATACATACACACACACATACATACATACACACATACAGACATCACCTCAGTTCGTCGAGCTGAGTTGATCGGTATATAACACTATGGGTCTCCGGGCCTTCTATCAAAAGTTCTTTTTGGGAGCAATCATATAGCCTTTCGGTACAACTTTGTTGTACGAGAAAGGCAAAAATAAAAATTAAAAACAAAGTTCCACAGAAGATTTGAACTCGAGTACACTAAATGAGAGACCAGCGGGCTCTCTCTCAGCCGTTCTTACTTCTTGGAAAGAGAGTGTTCGAAGTATAACTGGTTATGCATTTTGTCGACTGATGAGTATTGCGTAGTACCATGAATAATGTTCCTGAAATCATTATTTATAATCATGGTTTTATGCAAGATGAATACACAGCTAGGTGTTTCAATCTGTCAAGTTAATGGACGAGAAGAAGGCGGAGGTGAAATTCATTTTCGATGCAAAACATAAATAAACTGGCTGGCTCGCCCATACTAAAATCCAAGATGGCTGAATCGTGAATTTGGCAGATTGGAACACCTAGTTGTGTATTCATCTTGGCTTCATGAACTGACCTGATTAATGATTTCATGTTTATTTATTCATGGGAAACGTCTCACTTCTCTTTCTTACTAATCATATCTCACTTCTCACTTCTGAATGTGAAAAATAAGTTGTGCGAAGTGAGACGTCTCACTTCTCACTCCTCATATCTCACTTCGCTTCTCACTGTGACAAGTGAGAAATGATGATTGAAAGGTGAGAAGTGAGACGTCAAATGACCTATTCGGCTGAATGACCCATTCATCCAAATAACCTATTCGGCCAAATGATGTATTCAACCAAATAACCTTTTCGGTCAAATGACCTATTTGGCCGAATACCCTATTCGGCCAACTAACCTGTTTGACCAGATGACCCATTCAGCCAAATGACCAATTCGGCCAAATGACCTATTCGGCCAAATTAAATAATCGACCGAATGATCTATTCGGCTAAATGACATGTTCAATCAAATGACCTATTCGGCCATATGAATTTCGGCCTAATACATTATAATGGTATGATCGACCAAATGGTATATTCGGCCAAACAACTTTCTGCCTAGAGCCCTTCGGCCAAGCGGCATTCGGCCGAATGGTTTTCGGCCGAACCGCCCTTCCCCCTTCAATCCACATTCAATCGTGCTCTCCCCGAGTAGCACACATATCAGTGTTACATATCAGTCACTGTGACTCATATGCCACCAAATCTAGTCACATTGGAGTTGCTACAACCAAATCGATCTGAACTGTGCTACTTGGGTCTACATCTTGAAAACCTCTCTATTTCGATATTGCTTTATCTCGATGTGATTTGGTCATATTATGTTCAGGATTCGTTCTCGATACAGGGCGGACTCGATTATCCGGAGTGTTGAAAAAAATTTCACTCCGGATAATCGAACCCTCCGGATAATCGAGCCACTTTTTTTTGTTGCTGAAAATATAACTTTTGTTCAAATAATCTTTATTAAAGATTAGAAAATATCCCGTTGGTTCGTGCATGGGTTCAGACCCACCGTTAGAGATGTGCGCCGATCCGCAAATCGTCAGCGGCGTTTTCGGCATCAAGCCGAATACCATTTAGCCACCGGCGGTGTGTAGCGCCGTGGCGATTTTTGCTATTGCGTTTGTTACCCAAAGATTTTTCAGAATTGTTTCAAGACATTAACAGGAAAATTTTTTATTTTCGCCAGAAAAATCTAATCTCTAGGAAATTATTTCAAGCTTTTCGGATTTTTGACGGGAAATACTTTAGAGTATTTTTTTTTCCAAAAGCAGATTTTATAGAATTTCCACATAAAAATTGGTATTTGTAATGGATTTTTTTTTGAATTGTCACGGTAAATAGTTTGAAATTTTTAAGGGGAATGGTTCAGATATTCTTCGGAATTTCCACAGAAAGTGTAACTTACGGAGAAATGTCGACCAGGAGGGTTTGTGGCCTTTCGGTCCTTCTCGTCGATTGACGAAAGTCATTCGGTGAAAGTCCTTTTTTCAAATGCCATTTGAACGAATAACATGTTAAGGCAAGAGTTATCTAGCCAACTTCTATTAGGGCGAAACGGTTATAAGGTCGAAAACGGTTTGGCCGAAAAAGCCATTTGGCTGAAAGCGATATACGGGCGAAGTGGTCCAACAAACCACGAACTAATAATTTGGCTGAAAAAGTTGTTTGTCCCAACAGATCATTTGTCCGATAATGGCATTTGGCCGAAAATGTCGTTAGGCCGAACGGCCCACAAGGCTGAAAATGTCTTTTACCATATCGTCATATGGACAGAAATATAACCTCATTCGGCTAAATGGCCCTTTCTGCTAAATGAGCATTTCGACCAAACGATATTTTTGGGCCAGATGAACTATCCGGCCAAACGAGTTGTTCGGCAATATGAGCAGTTCGGCCAAACAACACTTTCGGCCTTATAACCATTTCGGTCAAATAACATTTTCGGCCAGATGGCCCTTTTGCCAAACGACCATTTCGTCCAAAACGTCATTTTGTGCTAAATGACCTATTACACCAGACTACTTTTTCGGCCAAATGACCTGTTCTGCCAAACGACATTATTGGCCATGTGGCTATCTCTCCCAAATAATTTTCGATCTGACGAGTTTTGGTCTAATGATTTGTTCGGCAATGACATGTTCGACCAGCTTTGGGCTTTATGGCCTTCAACAAAACTGCACTCTCACTTAAAAATTTTGACTTCAAAGTGAAACTCTTTGGGTTTTAATGGAAAATCCTTGAGAATTTCCATAGAAATTATCCATAAATTCGACGGTAAGCTTTTCAAATTTTCAACGCTAATTTTCTCAGGGTTTGAACTGCAGCACCTTCGGCATTTTGAAAGCAATTCCTTAGATTTCGACGAAAAATTCTTCGGAATTTCCTATGAAAGTTCATCTTAGTATTTATGGAAACCTTTATTGAAATTTCAACGGACAAATTGTATGGTATTTTCAAAAGAAATCTTCTGGAGTTTCAATTTTGTTTTGGAAATATAAATATATATATTCTGAGTACATATTTGATGTTGTGGCCTAAACATGTTTGCTATGACCCTCCAGAAGATCCGGAACATCCGGAAAATGCTAAATTATTGAATATCATTGCAAAGCACCATTTGCGATGATATTTTTTTCCAAGTTTGTTTATTTGGTAGGCTCAGGCGTATATAACACTTTACGGAGCCACGTTTCTTTGTGATATGTACAATCGACATAATCTTATTATTAAATTAATAAGAGAGTGAAATGAGCCAACATACTCGTGGTGACTCGAGGTTAGGTTTACATTGTTTAAGGATGGGCGGTGATTAGGATTCGGGAATCAGGGAATCAAGTATTTGCGATGATATTATTAGAATGGAAATATTCAAACTAAGGCCAGTGTGGTCTCTGTAGTGAACTTTTGGAAAATCCGGATCTTCCATTTCATCGTGAGGACAAGCACAATTTATCTTACTATGAGTATGGAGCTGGTGTTGTAATTCATACATGGCCCACCTGTGGTGGTTAGCCATTTTTTCATATAAATATTCCGGAGGAGCATTTGGTGGCATGAGTCCCAATTCCAACGCCGTACTCAGAATGAACTTACAAATGTTTCTAAAAAAATCGGTGCTTTGAAATGAAGTTCATGAATTTGCCATCCTTATGAATGCTTGATTTTGATTTTTTGATCCCTTAGAAAAGCGAGAAAGGTACTATCATCACTAGAAGGATTAATCTGGCTTTTTGATATAAGTCTGGCGCATATTGGATACGTCACGGCTGAGTTTGCCTTGATTTTGTGATTTGTTGTGCTAAACACGACTAATATTTTTATCTATGTATGATGGGTAAGTATATGACTTCGGATAAACGAGCCCCGGATAATCGAGTCCGCCCTTTATTTTTAAATTTCCAGGACGCTACACCTTATCTTGACATTATTAACGCTTAATGTTTCTTCCATTTTCGAACTCTCCTCATTTCGATGGGCTCTTTAGCCAAACGCCCATTTTGACATTTGGAGGTATTCAGTCTGTGCGATTTCTGGACGAAAATGGTGATCCTGTCTTTTTTATTCGGCTAGACGACTTCCTCTGAAACGGGTTATTTGGCCAAGTGGCATTCAGCCAAACAGAAAGTAGTACGAACTCGTCCTTTGACAGATGACAAATTAAAGTCTATTGATGATACATCAAAGGTAAAACAATCCTTAATCACTGATAATTAAGTGAGTTTAATCATTGAACGTTTGCTTTTTTTCTGCATCACTTGAATTCTTATCGAATTCGACTAAAACGTTTCCAAACTTGAAATTATTTCATTCAACGCTACTTATTCAGCGTGACACAAACATTAGTCCCGGAAATTTGCTAAAAGACGCCCCCATTTTACTTCACTCTGAACCGGAAGTAGATCCTTTATCCACAAAACGGCAAAACAATCTCTTTCCTATATCAAACATGCCTTTATCATTCGTTCCCTTTTCAAGAGCACTCAGTGCGTACGAACCGTGCTCCATTACGCTCGAACGAATGGTAAAACACATCGCCGAATAATATAAAGGGGGAAGTCTGCTCCCGTGAAATGCGTGTCAAATTTATAGCTCCGGAAATATGGCTGCGGTTATCGGATAACCTTTTCGGTTAGGGAGCCTTCCAGTCCATTCTTGGTCCCACTCCAATGGCAATGGTTGCTCTCAAATGCAACTTAGAACAAGCTCCCGGATGAAAAAGGGGGAGAATCAGTGCGTCGTTGTATCGATCCTAAATCCCGAAAACCACGTGTCAAACACCCGGAGGGTGTCACACTTCTCGCAAGGGAACGGCTAAACTGTGGCAATATCTTTTTGAATGGATATCCGAAGAGATAAGAACCTCTAAGTCGTTAGTGGATGCGGCTGAGAACGTAATTAGATACGTCTCATTTTGCCGCAGTAATTAGCGTCTTGGGATGAGTCGGATTTACGATGTGGCTTGGAAAGGGGTTGATCCCAGAATCCAGAAATGCACACAACATTGTGTTAATGTGTCATTATGACACAAAGTTGAGCGACCATCATGCCCAACTGCATGTCGCTAATTAACCGTTAAACTAAGTCCACGTCAAATAAGCTAAAAGGCTGATTAGCCATGGCTTAACGCCGAAGTTGAACGCTTTCGGTTTGGTCCGTTTGCCAAAAATTTCTCATGAGATCTACTCTTGCATCATTCGTCCCGTTACTAAATTTGGAAGTGACCGCACGCACATCTCATCTCACATATGTCAACCTGATGTTGCGATATGCGAACTGCCGCACGAATAATAATAATTTGGAAATTAGAGAAAACGCAGCCTCGCGAGCCGGCACGATTTGTCCATTTGTCAACTCTCATCGAGCGTCGGTCACTTTCCGTTCGCGTGTCACATTATTCATTTGGAAAGATTAATTGATTGGAAGAATGTTCGGTTGTTTTGGGCTGTCGCCGTTGCCGATGTTGTCTTTGTTGGTGGAGGAAGAAAGCGAGGCATCAGCCGTTTTGGCAGAAGTTGGCGGAAGTTGGGCAGGTTAAATTGATAAATTGGTGGCCGATTTGAATGATGTTTTGGTCTTGTTGCGATGTTACGATTGATTTGGTTTGTTTTATTTTTACATGCCTATAGTTGGTTCGTCTTCCACTACACTTGATTCACTATCAGTAAATGTTGGACAGTGTTTTGTTTCGTTTGACGATTGAATTATTATTCAAAGGAAGAAACATTAAGTAGAAGATCGAGTGAGCTGCATTTAAAAACTACTGATATATGCTACTGGGTTTGAGTTATTGTACACAGTGTTCTTCCATTGGTATTCATCAAACAACAATCTAATAATCACTTGCCATAAGACGAGTGCCTACTATCTCATTTAATTCCACCACTTGATTTTCATTTAATAATGGAACATGTGTTCCGTTCTCAAAGTTCTATGCAAAATTATCCTAGCCCGGATTCAGGAGAAGATCGATGCGACTCTCCGGCGGCAGCATGCCGGATTCCGTGTCGGAAGATCCTGTATGGACCATATTGTCACGCTCCGCATTATTCTGGAGCAAGTTAACGAATTCCAAAAGTCCCTTTACTAGGTATTCATTGACTACGGAAAAGCTTTCGACCGTCTTAATCACGAGAATATGTGGGGCGCCCTGAGACGCAAGGGGGTTCCTGAGAAAATCGTCGGCCTCATCGAAGCACAGTACGAGGCCTTTTCGTGTAGAGTGCTGCACAATGGGGTCTTGTCCAACCCTATCCGGGTCGTAGCTGGTGTGAGGCAAGGATGTATTCTATCACCGTTACTGTTCCTTATCGTAATCGACGAGATTTTGGTGGGTGTGATTGACCGTGAACCAAACCGCGGGCTGTTATGACAGCCTATAACCATGGAGCACCTAAACGACTTCGAATTGGCTGATGACGTTGCACTCATTGCGCAACGGCAGTCTGATATGCATAGTAAGCTCAACGACCTTGCCGAGCGCTCCTCTTCGGCCGGTTTAGTCATCAACGTCAATAAAACCAAATCGTTGGATGTAAACACGGTGACTCCTTCCAGTTTCACAGTAGCCGGGCAACCAGTGGAGAATGTTGAAAGCTTCCAATATCTTGTTAGTCAAATGGCGTCATACGGCAGTACCAAGATCGACATAGGCGCACGAAACAAGAAAGCAAGGGCTGCCTTTGCGAGTTTAAGAAATATCTGGAAAAACAGACAGATAAGTGAACGCACCAAAATACGAATTTTCAACTCTAACGTGAAATCTGTGCTGTTATACGCAAGCGAAACATGGTGTGTATCAGTGGAGAACACTCAACGGCTGCAGGTGCTCATCAACAGATGCCTGCGGTATATAATTTGGGCCTGGTGGCCTCACAACTGGATCTCAAACAACGAGCTCCTTCGTCGTTGTCACCAGAGACCGATAGCAATAGAAATTCGGGATCGGAAGTGGTGCTGGGTCGGCCACACTCTACGTAGGGGCGGAAACGAAATCTGTAAACAAGCATTAGACTGGAACCCAGCGGGACATCGCAGCAGAGGCAGACCCAGAGGCTCATGGCGGCGAAGCCTCAATAAAGAAATAAAAGAAGTCGACCAAAATCAAACCTGGCAACAGGTTAAAGCGATAGTCGGGCAACGCTCAGGATGGAGATCTTTCAAGTCGGCCCTTTGCGCCACCGGAGGTGTACAGGACCCATAAGTGGAACATGTAACTGAGATGTTTTTTTTTTTTTTTGATTTTCTGGTGAATGCGATTGAAGTTTTTTGTGTGCCTTTGCTAAGCATCGAATAGTTGAGATTCAAAATCAACTTAACCATTGGCTTTTACTACATTAAATCATTCGAATTGAGAATAAATTTGGGCTAACCTTCTCTGTAACATAATTGCTGCATATATCCAGTATACCTTATGCTGAACAACCCATTCATCACAATTTGTTGCAGAATGGAGCATAAAAGTTCAGTCCTGTTCAAACTCCACCCCAATGTGATCCCATTGTTACCTATCGTATGCACTCCTCTCCATCCCGGTGGATATTTCCAATTTCTAAAAAGCATCATGTTCATAATAATTTATGCGAAACACGAGCAAGAACTCTCTTCGCAAGAAAACTGCTAGCTGATCCCCCGCTCGAGTACGTTTACCGAGTCAGCAGAAAGTCGACGACGACGACGACGAGATGGCATCTCCCAGTTTTCGATAATTTATGGACTTTTTTTTCGACCTCCCCCACCATCGCTATTTAGGCGGGCGCGAAGGTATTATTGCCGGTGTCGGGCTCGGCAAATGCACCTGGGTTCGTTCGACCGGTTAATACAGTGATTGTCCGTTTCAGGAAACACGTAAATCACATCCTAGTACATATCTGCGATTATGTTTTACTAAATTAAAAATTGTTTTACTAAGATACAATTCTGCTCGGAAATTTTTATGGAAAAACCAAATAAGACAGTAATAATATAACTTTTATAAGTATTGTGTTAAACCATTTTTATTCTTTATTTTCTGATGACGTTAATTGTCAATCATAGTTAAAGATTGTCGAGATTCGAGAATAAACTTACGAATATTATAAATATTTAATAAATATAGCGTGGGAAAGTGTTAGGCTCATTGTAGACTCTTTTACGTTGATATTGTAATAGATTTAACTGTTTGAGATACAAATTCATCATTAGATTAACATTTTGTTTTTAATATTATTTACATTGGAAAAATGTGTGGAGACTTTCCGTTGTAATAAACAAAATTGAATAGCACTTAAAGATAATTATTGCATCGATTTGTCGACCTTTATCAAAATCTGAGCGAGATTTGTTTCCAGTCTCCGATAAAAAATTCACGACGTGGTCCTGAAATCGGAATGCCACTGTACGATTGTATGCACTCCGAGTACCAAACCACCATGCGGCTGACTTTGCATACTGTTATGACTGCTAATGCTGTAAACTTGGGCTCGTTTGTTGATCTTTACTCTCGTGGGGAAGTCCAATCGTCGGCCGCACAGTAGAATGCAAAGCCAACAACTTTCTCGGAGGAGCCTCAAGCTCAACAGCAGAAGCAATTGACAGATCAAAGGAACATGTTTACATTTCAAACTCTCTTCCACCGCCGTCGCCATATCCCCACCATGTGATCCAATGTGTGTAAACACAAACGACGCTCACTCGTTCGTCACTGGAAAAGGAGACACATTTGCATCTACCTCTTAGTCACCGCTACTCCGAGGTTGGCCATACTGTTGTGATTAACTCAAATAACATCCAACAACAATTTGCCCATCTCATCAGAGCTTTACAGCAAAACTAATCCACCTTTGCCGGTCGTCCTGAAAAGGGCTCGCTGGCCACACACATTCACAGTCCACACTTGCACCGACCCGGCACCCTCGCCCATGCGGCCATTAGTAATATGGCCCACTGTGCTTCACTTGGTTGCGGTGTTTCTGCCGCATAAATCACCTCCGCAGGACGACGAGACGTGCGTTAAAGCCTTTATCCACCGGCCGGGCGACCGACCCGACTAGCCGTCCATGCACAAATACGAAAGCTGCGATTTATAGCGGTTCGCGTTAATTTCCTTCATCCTTCGACCCGCGAATGCTTCTTGCCTCCACCACCTGGCACTTATATTGGCTTCTACTAGCGCGCGCTTCCTTGTTTGAATTCAACTTCTTTGTTTGAACTTTTAATCAATTTCACTGATCCGCAACTATCACATTCGCGGTGAATCCGCGCACTTGTGCCTCGTCGCGACGACTTATAGACTAAAAACGCTGAGATTCAATAGCCCAATAGTGACCCAGAATAGCACCATATGGCTTCCAACCGTTTCGCGATCCTTCAAGAACACACACTTTCCTTCGGTCCCCTCATCAAACGACGACGATGACGACAACAACAATGCTTTTCCTGCTCCTCGATTGCGAGGATTAGGAAGTACCGCACGCGCGCGCGACCCTCTCCGTGCAGCCAACAACCGTCAAGCGCAAACACAACAGGGTTGCTGCTGGACTGAAGCGCGACAACGAACCATACGAACGCGATGACGTACCGAAATAAACTAACCGGCAAGCCGTTCCGCGAATGGAGGCAGACATGCTGCTTCTCACTGCGTGCTGTTGCGCGTTTCGATCGCATCCGCCAGCATAGGGTTCGCGATTGGAACTCACCTCGACGCTAGACATGGCGTTGCATAGCAACATTAAATTGGTGGTACTCACTTGCTTTCGCCGAGGCACCGAGTGTCTAGATGTTGCACACCGACGAACGAAAAGCAGTGCGACAAGCCGAATATGTTGAGTGTAAAAAGGGAACTTCGCCACGAAGTTGTTGGGTGGTTGAGACTTGTGAGTTGCCTTTGCAACATCCAAGCAAGAAGTGAAGGCGTGATGCAGTGATTATGCTTGGAGGGAGCACTCTGAGCTAAATTAATTAATAATTCTACTTATAAATTAAAATGCCTTCTTCAACTTATCCCCACTACATTTTTTTATTTTAAACATCTAAAGCTAACTTCTACAATGTTTAGTAGTTGAAATGATTTGGTACATATAGCGATGTTAGACACTTTATTTGTATCCTACTACGAACCAATTGTTCAGAATACTATTAGATCTCAAAATCTCTAGGAATGTAAATTTTGAAAACTCTAGGAATGTAAATTTTGAAAGTTCTCGCAAATTGAGATTTGCGCAAAAATTAAAGATGTATATATCACAAACAGCCTAAAATAATTTAAATTTTATCCTTATTTTAAAAAAAACTTCCACCAAAACTTTGAAAACTATATCTAAATATTGTGCTCAGAAAATATGCGACACTTTCTTATATACATAGCTTTTAAATGCATAAATAAAAATTGATGAAATTTTGATAAAAACTAACTTAAAGTGTATTGTTTAAATTTCGAAAAGTTGAAAAAAATCGTCACATTTTGTCAAGCGATTATCGAAATGATTCCCAAAGAACAAGTGCTTTGAGAAACCATTGATGCGGTCGTAGAAAATCCAGACCAATCCTACAGCTGGAACCTGGAAAAGTTGCGAATCGAGTATTCAACCGTGTGCCGTGTGATAAAATCATTCAAGAAGGCCCAGCTTTCAGCGGAAGAAAATCGAAAATGACTGAACCTGTGAACGCAAGGAAGGATGGGTTAATCCCTTCAAGCGCAAACCGAACCATTCAAGGAAGCCGGACTTCATGTAATCAAGAACCTAACCCAGTGGTCCCCAGCATGTTTACTATCAAGGGTTGCACAGAAATTCCAAGCTGTTGAAGCGGGCCGCAGTTTGCTTGCAACATTTGTTTTTCAGTTCATATTACATATTGCAGAATATTGTACATTTGAACTAAATATTTTATTCCTGTGTGTGTCTGTCATTTCGAGATGTGTGAGATTTTCGCGTTTTGCATTCCGTGTAATAAATGTTAAACAATACCAAGAACAAATTTGAATATGCGCTAAGCATCACAACCACATGTTCTTCCTCCGGTCACATAAAGGTGACGTTCTGTTTTGGCCGGATCTGGCATCGCGCCATTTCGTAAAACCGTCGATGGAGTAGTTCAAAGCCAAAGATAATGTTTTTGTGCCGGGCAAATCCGCCAAACTCGTCAGAACTTCGCCCAATACAAAAATTCTGGGCTCTTGTGGAAGGCTTGGCTGGGCTTTCTTCAGGAATTCTTTATGAAAATCTGATAGTTATTTAATTGCGATTGCCTCCAAAAAAATTAACATTCATTCCGTTGGATATTCTTCCGAAAATTCTTCTCGAAGTTCAGCCGAAAATTCTTCAAGTATTTCATCCTAAATTCCTTCAATAATTCCCCAGAAAAATCGTTAAAGAATTCTTAGGAAGTTCCTTCAAAAATCCTTTGGAGATTCATTCGATTCATTTATGAATTTCTACAAAAATGTGTTTAAAGCCCAAAGAAAGACCATTTCCCTCCATTTCCCCACGTGCTCCTCCTGAAAACACTTCAGGGTTTTCTAGGGAAATCCTTTCCAGAATTCCTTAGAAATATTTTAAGAAATTTCTCTGGAAACTCTTCCAAAAATTCTTCTGCTATTTTTTTCACGAGCATCTCCAAGAATTATCTCAGAAATTCATCCACACCCAAAAATCAAATCTAACAATTATTGTACAAAATCTGGGCATATACAATTCTGTAAGCTTTTTATACAATAATTGTGTTAAAATCTTCCGAAATTGTATATGCCAAATTATTATACAGTTTCTGTAAGATTCTTATGCAGAACTGTATTAAAATCTGCCATCCGCTGGTTGGGTGCAGGAATGTCCACGAAAGTTACTTTAAGTATTTCCTTCCTCCCAGGAAACTGCTTCAAAACTTCCTCCGGAGGTTTGTTTTTAATTTCCCCAAGACATTCCTCAAGGAGCCGCTCCGGGAAATTTCTCTTTCAGAAGAGAATTCACGATGGAATTTTTGTAGAAATATTCGAAGGAGTACCTGAAAAATTACTTTGAAAGATTCCTGGTTTGAATCCCCGGAGAAATTGTTTGATGACATTTTGATGAAATTTTCAACGTACATATTTCAGAGTAGATTTCCCAATAAATCGTCAAAAAACAATTTTGGGAAATAAAATCTGGTGTATTTTACGATGGATTACCAGGCGAAATTATCACAGAATTCCTAAGCTGGAAGATGAAATATTATCCAAGGAAGTTCACAAGAATTTTGAAAAAAAAAAAATCAAATGAAGTTCTGAAATAATTTCGGCAGAAATACCAAAAGAATTCGTGTAGTAAGATTTTTAAAATAATTCTTCAAGAATTCCTTAAATTCAAATTAAGAACAATTCCCACATCTTCAGAAACATTGAATGTCACGATGTCACGAGGATTTCTTAGTAAAGCAAAGTTTAATGTTTGGTTCGTTGTATAGCAAGGGATCTAGTGGCCAAATTGGGATTACAAAGACATTTTTCCACGACATTTTTCGAACATTTCTTTGCTGTAAAACAACTCCTTGCTGGTTGCAGTTGTGAGTAGGCCGCCATCAAATGATTTCGATCAATAAATGTTATATGAAACTAACAGATCGAATCCTGCGTTGTTAGGAATCGACACTTTTGCTTTTAAAAATGTCAAAAATTGCAGCACCACACTCTAAATCGATTTGTACACAGTCTTTTGAACTTCTTTCCCATTCGCAAACTTTCTGCAATTAGGAAATTGCCAAACTATCTCCGAGAACATTCATGGCTTTTTCCGTATATAAACATTACCCATTCTAGAACGAATCAAACCATGCATAAATCTAGCAAATCGGTCAACCAATTCGTGAGTTACAGTGCGTCAAAGGAAAAGCAAACTCATTTTTATATATAGAAGATAAGATAGAAGATAGAAGAAGATGAGAATAAATTCTGCATGCTTGGAAATGGATAAATGTCTTATGAAATTGCATTAAAATATATATTTCCGACTGCAGCCAGATACAACTGAACGTAATAAAAAAATTCTGGTTGACTTCGACTGTAGTGTTAATTTTTGAGATTTTTCGGCTATGCAGTCTGGTTTATTAGCATTTTTTTTTAAATTTTATCCAACGTTTCGACATCGGGTTCGATGTCTTCTTCAAGGAAAAAAAGAAAACATCGTACCCGATGTCGAAACGTTGGACAAAATTCAAAAATTTGTTCTAATAGCCGAAAAAAAGTTAAAATTTTAGGGTGCTAAAACGCCAAAGTGCGGAATATGAGTCATGTCCAGGATTTGAGCCAAAACGGTATGTTATGCCTAAAGTATTGCGTATATTATTTTTTGTTATTTTACCTCTTATGCAAGGCTTGTTCATAACAGAGTATGGTATCAATAACAGAATGAGATATTAATGAGTTAATTTCTCCTGCTCGGGTAGACCTATTGATGGAGAAAACGCCAACTGTAGAGTCGCATAGTCGGTGGTTTGAAAGTCGAGTCGAGCCAAGTACGAGACACTGAAGACGACCACACAGTTGTGGTCGAAATACGTATCTGCAAAGATATCGAAATAATTGGTGGAATTAAATGGAGTTACTTAACTCGTCTTTGACGGTTGAAGAATTACTGACCTTTCAATAAAATTCAACTTTGGAGTGAATTGGCAGAAGGTATTAACAGCGATTGGACAAAGTCGTATCGAAAAAAAAACCGAACCTATCAAGATATACAAATTTCTGAAGTTGGTCTGTCGGTACTTTGGCACTGGCTGACTTTGTTGGACCAATAATTTCAATTTTGAAGTAGGTCAGTATTCATCATGCCATTTGTCCAAAAATGTTTTTTTATAGTGAGAACGCACTTGGTGCCGTCCAAGTCTTGGTACGCCATCGTCTTTCAACAGCCGCCGCCAATCAAGCCACTCGACGCCGTCCCTCGATAGACCACCCGCTGGCTGCTAACGAGCCGCCATTCAGCCGCTTTCAAGACCGTTGCGGACCGCCACGCCACCGCCGCGTTGCGCTACAGCAGTTTTTCTTCACCTAAACCGTCCATCAACCGTGAGACTTCCATCGACCCCGTCGTTAGGCATCAAGCCAGTTTCTGACAACTCACTGCTTGCTTCCCTGAAGTCATTCTACACCGCCAGAAACTTTAGACTGGCCAACTCTTCACCATTGCTAAGCTTGCTTCCATTGCAAAGCCCATCACCGTCGCCGCTTCTACGTTATTCGCCGTTATCGGCTTTCGAGAAGCCACCATCCGACCCCGATTCAGCTAGTCGCCTGCCGTTGCCATCTCTCCGCTGGTATCTCACCAGAGCAGTGTTTCGAAGCTCACCGTCACCCGTAGCCACCGAATAAAAAGCTTAAAAGGTTATTAGGACCACCCCACCGAAAACTCTCCCTTCTAAACAACGCCCTGGGACCCGGGAAAAAAGAGGTCTTGTGTACCCACCCCGGAAGCTGCCGTAGGCTGTAGACCAGCAAATTGGGGCTTAGGCACATCCCCCTCTGGCCCTCTGGGACGTAGAAGGACTTCCGGGGTCAAATACAGTTTCAATCTATAAGGTTTGAATTTCTTAATCGCAAACAAAAACTATATAGGCTGTAGGGAATCAATTAACGCGTTTTTTACAGTCTACTCTGTGTTTCTCCTTTGGAGTATTGAAGACCTCATCTAAGGCTCCTTCCCCAGAAGCTTATTCCATGCTTCTTTCCATTAGTCTTTCCTGTTGCTTTCTATTTTTTCACTTCCTTTTCTGTCAGATAAATGATGCAAAAGACAGTAAAGGCGATGGTACAAATCTTCCAAACTAAGAGGAACATGCTCCCTTAGCCGACGTTGTGATACCTGTATCAGTAGTGACAGAAAAGGGCCTTCCGGAAATTATTCAAACGGTTAAAAACAGATGTAATCTCCGATGGTAATTATCTAATAAAAGCTTTCATCTGAACCACTTTGAACTAGTGAATTTGAAAATATTTTTTCAACATTTTCCATTGCAAAATTCTGGATTTTGGCCCCGCCAACCGCACGCCCAACCACACGCTACGGCACTGCCAACAGGTAATCCAGCGATGATTACTTAGTCAGTGAACAACTTCGTTGCATACGTAAATTCTACATATCTCCCAAATTTGGTTGTATCTGTCTCAACTGGTAGTTCATGAACACTAACGCCGCGAAGTGAAAACTTTTCAAACTGAAGTTAATTTATCCAAAATCAATACTCGCAGGGCTCATTTTGAAATGATTTCATGGAATAATGTTATTTTCTATCATCGTAAAAATCATCCTCAGTGCTTGATAAAAATATTTCACATAGGGGAAATGACGGCTTTGGCGGGTTTCGTTCTATTATTGTCAGGAGGTTTTCTATAACTAATTATGCTCAAATTTGGCATCAATATTCTTTGCAACTCAAAGAATATTGTGGCCAATTTTCATAAAATTTTGTCTACAAAAACCCCGACAATAATAGAACAAAACCTGCCAAAGCCGTCATTACCGAATTAAAAAAAATCAAGTTAAATGGCTGTTTTTTGAACAGTTTATCAAATACAATACAATTTATGAGTGACAATCTAAAATATTGTGATTGTATTTTTTAAATTCTTAAACTAAAAATCAATTTGTTGTGTTACCATTATCTAGCAGAACCAACCATACGTTGGCGTTGCTCAAGTTTGCTGTCGATAATGTCAATTACTGAATTGATTACGACCCAGCATTCTGAATGATTTTTTGTGCTATTTGGCTTCAAAAGACACCTTAACTCAAGCAGATTTTAAAACAGGTGGTTGAAAACTAGGGTCAGGGCGATTTCTGGGTGTCTTACCCTGTGCAATTTTCTAACTGATAATCAGTCAAAAGAATTCCTTTCGGAATTCGGTTCGGAAGCACAACAGAATTCGATACAGAGGTCAACCATGAATACTATAGAAAATTAACCGTTCGGAAGCCCAAAGAACGGAGCGAACTTCTCCTGGGCTTACGAATGAAGATCTTTTGTTCTTCCGAAAGGAACACTATTTTTGGGCTTTCGAACAAAATCCTTTCTGAATTCCGAACGGAGCCTTTTTGAACTTCTGAATTCTATTCGAAATCCCGAAAGAATTCTGTTCATTATCCCCTATAAAGAAGCAGAACAAAGATTTCATTCAGAAGCCTAGGAGACTTTCCAGCAGTCTTCAAAAAATCACACTCTGGGAACTGCTGAGATTCAAAAAATGATATAAAGATCAATCCCAATCATGCAAACGATCCCAATCCAGGTATGCATTTTTTACTTTGTATGAGAGGTTTGAATCCTGGGATTTAATCCCAAAACATTTATGCTTTTTCTACAATCCCAATCTAGTAATCTATTTGACATAATTCAACATTTCAATTTCACTGAAATGTCAATCATGTTTTTTTTCTCTCAGGTTAATTTTGTATTTTGTTGTTGCATTTCACAATTAGTCATTATTCATTGCAGATACCTATAGGCCGCAGAACATATAAGAAAGTTTACCTGGAATCCTGCCCAGTAATGTATTGGTAATGGTTCTCCTTACCATGGGCATTTTGAGGAGCCGAAACGATCGATAATCCACAATCGCTCTGAAACTGGCGGTCTTGTGGTGATAGTGCCAAAATATTAATAATACCAAACTTTTTGTTTTTTCATAGAATAAATATGATAAATAATTTTGTTTTATTGATATAATTCTTTAGCTTCATTTACCACAATGCTATCCTGGATAACCCATAACGAGAAATATCGAAAAACATAGATGACGAACCAAAGTATCACTGTTCTCATTTTATTTCATAACGGGTCTTCGGACGTATGGACGTCCATCACTTTTTGAGATATTTCAACCGCCCTCCCCCCTTACGTACTTTCACAATATCTTGCACCTTTTCCCCCGTCAGACTACCCAAGTAACATTTCAAGTTTTATTCCGTTCTAGGAATGGTTTTCAAGATCAAATTATAAGGACGTTATTTTTTAACGGCCCCTGAATTTATAATTTTTTGGACTTTAGAAATAGCCTATTGCTTAGCAGTTTTTTTCCCATTGAAACTAATAAAAAAGATAATTATTCGGCACCAATATTGATTTTTTGATAATGATGATAATCTTCTTTTCTATCAGCACATGTTATTGCGAGTGTGGTAAAATCAATCATTAGCTGTATGTTTTTACAATCCTGGCGGTTGTCAAGATTTTGTTTCTTCCTAAAGGGAAGAGAAACGGAGGCCTTTCCACGGGAGCTGAGCTCCAGTTAGTGCCAGTATAGTGGACGACTGGTATTAACACATCCACTCGGGCATACCCAAAGGTGGAAGGATGGATGACTAAATAATGATTTCGAACAACAGAATGATTTAGTTCAATTACGCACAACCAACATTTAATACGTTCTCCAGCAAAAATACCATGATGTTAATGGTCTTACTAATCGTTCTTGAACGGAATTTCTTTTCACTGATAGATAGATTTTACAAAGTACTATCAGGTAAGGGTATGCGATAACACACTTTTTCCTAACGAAACGAAACGAAACGAAATTTAAAATGTCTATGTTGATTCGGATCGAAACGAAACGAAATAATGATTTCTTTCGATATTTCGAAACGATTCGAAATCAAGGTTCATTTAATTCGAAATTTTTCGAAACGAAACGAAATTTTAATTTTTTTTTCCGCGGAATTTTTATTAAATTGTTTTTACATTATGTACGCAACTCTGATTTCACTTTTTCAAAGTCGAATAACTGTTTTGCGACCAAAAGAGTCACAATAACAGAAAAGGAAATATGTGATAAATCGCCACATTTTCATGAATATACCATTGGCGATAAGACAATACCCCAGCATTTGTGCCGCTTTCAAATAAATTCATCGTGGAGCGTGTGTTCCCGAATCTGATTAATTTTATATCAGTTTTATATCAGTAAGTATATACAAATAAAAAAAATGGTGGGATTTTTCATGTACGGATTCAAATTTCGTTTAATACCTTAGTTCACTTAAGAATTATGTAATTATGCTAAAGCATACTTCATATTGTCTTGTCAGCGTGGACTAAGTACTGATTTAATCAAAATTAGAAAACGAATGCTTAGATTTATTTTTTATTTAGTGGGATTATCAATTATGTATCCACATCTGCCAGGCGTATACGCAGATAGAGAATTGATAATACTAGACCAACATTTGAAAGAGCGTATCAGCCAAAATGTATTCCTTCTTATTCTTCGTCTACATATATAGCATACATTTGCTCACTAGAAGAATCCTGTGCACCTTTCTGAAATGTACGAAGATATGTATTTCCGATTGAATTTAACAGACCTATAGTCTTATATACAATCAGCTCGACAAACAGAGCTATTGTCTGTGTGTTCTTGATATATGAGAACAGCTGTTATGGTCAGTATAAGCTGAAAGCAATCTTAAGTAATTTTAATGATCTTTCAACACGTTCTGAATTTTATTTTTTGCAAATTCCATGCGAAGATCTAGAAATGCCCACAAATCTGCAATGTTCTTACATACAGCGCCGTAGCGTGCGGTTGGCCAGGTTGTACTCCGCCAAAGGCGCCAGTCTTTAGGGGGCGCCGAAATCAAGGATTACGCTATAAGCAAAAGACAAATTTATTTAGTTTAGGGTTGGTACAATGGTAGAGATATGTCTTATGACAAGTAAGAGATATGTGGAATAATCTAGAGCAAGCCAAAAATATTGCCTTTTTCCCTCGTTTTTTCCACATCAACATGTTATATGGATTTGTTTTAGTTTTGACTGCTAATCCGATTTCTCAAGGACTTCCGAAACCGGTTACAAGAGGTCAGTAGAAAAAAAAAACAAAAATATAATATTTAACAAGTTATTTGACAATCATGGATTTTGATTATCAACATTGTGTGAATCGGATTATTTAAAATTTTAGCTATTACATATTAGGGCCACCGAGGGATTTCCGGAGCCATAATGTTTGATAGCAGTGACTATTCGTGAAATGTAGAACTTATTGAAGCAGTGCAGCATACATTTAAGCGTTTCTGCATAGGAAATTCTATTACCCTTATGAACCATATCAGAGAAGAAAAAGTCGCATGTAGATCACATCATTAACTCGGCGCGTCCTTGATGCGTCTACGCTTCATCGACTTTTACATGGATCTATTCACTGCAGCATTACTAGTGACCTCCGTTTTGGTTTCCCACGCATGGTCTACGTCAGTTGGATCTATTCTACATCTCTAGATCAAGGACAAACCTGAGAAAAGCTGCACCTCTTTCTCGTTTATGCCAGACTTACAACGAGGGCTACAACGAAGTGGACATTTTTATGGAGCTTTCGCAATTCAAAAGGATTACAGAAACTAGCAGCTTTGCTAAGGTTTCAAACTTTATTGTATTGTGGTCTGATTATTGGGTAACCCTGTAGGACACTATACTATATATGAGATAAATAAATAACCAATTAACTAAAAAGGACAATTCACACTCGAATTCATTGGTTTCCAATTTATTCAGCTTTTTAAGTGGACATCTTTAAAGGTTACATTCATAATAAACCGATTGACAAAATTTAGAAGTGCCTTTTATTCTTATATCCGGAAGTAGAGGTATGGATGGCCACCAACAAACCAACTCCAAAATATGGTTTTCCTGATTCGACTAGATCCGGTAGAAACTCTGACCTTCAACCATCTCACCCCAGAGTGAAATTTTATTACCTCTATTAGGTCCAGAAGTGGTTTCAAAACACCGTCAGACCCACTCCAGAATAGGATTTTCCTTGACGCGAATAGGTCCGATAACGATTCCGATAATCGACCGACGCATTTCAGAGCTGGATTTTATTGACCCAACTAGACCCAGCAGTGCACAGGATCTTTTTTTCAGATCCTTAACATTATTAATGAACTTCCAGCACGGCTCTAGAAGGTCGCTTAAATAACTTGTGAAATAATCAAAAAAAGTATCACCAAATGGAAACAAATCTTAGATGGACATTCTGCAATTCAAATGAACTTCAGGAACAAAAGTTCTTGTTCTCTTCACAGTATTGAATGATGTTTAAAGCATCTTTAAACGACTAAACCTTCTAATTTTACTGTTCATGCATTTCAAATTGTCAAATTGTTGTTAAATTTTCCCATTTTTATAATCAAAAGAGGGACGCCAAATCATGGTTTCGCCAAAGGCGCTTGATCCACGCTATGGCTCTGCTTACATATTGTGCAAATAGTCAAAGAAGAGCTTCCCGAGCAAAGTCTGAAAACATGATGAGAGCATATAGAAAACACATTTTGATTTTGACATCAAATTGAAATCATTTTTTTTTTTTAAATATGAATCCTCATGATTGATTACATATTTTGATCTCCTTTTGCTGTTGATTTCTAAATTGTATGATCTGACATCAAACTGTGGACTTATTTTGTTATCAGAACCAATATCAAATTTAGTTTTCGATTTGCTCTCATTGATAGCAGGAATAGTTTTCGATTTGATGTCACAGTAAGATTTTTCTGCTATACATTTTGTTATTTTAACCGTTAAAACGACCAAAAAGATATCAAATTAAGTAATCATAGTCGGCGATTTCACAACATCAAAACGAGTTATCGTTTTGCTCGGGTTATTAGCTTGATTAACTGTACACATAGTAGTTGCTAATCATGATTGGCCGAGAAACAGAAAATATGCACAGCTCACCAATTAAATAATATTCTTGGGATACAAAAAAGTTATTCTTATTGTACTTGGAAACACCGAATTTCCAATTCATGACCAGAGACCAAGGAATGCTCCGTATCGCGGTGAGCGCTACGGGAAAGGAACCGTTGGTTAGTTGAGAAGGTGAGGAAGAGGCCCCAAAACGCCCCTGAGGCCAAAACGCCTTTTGTGGTTTCCGTCATTTAGATTGCCGTAACAAAACTTGATCTAAAATTATGTAGGTTAGGCGAAAAAAGTTTCAAAATAGTGTATGGGAAGGTCGAAAAACCAAAAACTTCCACATTTTGAAGAAACATCTAACATTTTGGCGAGACAAAACGCCCTAGTGGCACTAACCTACAATGTACTTGCATCTCCACGCACTATCCATACCAGAATGCTGATTCGCGGACGCGTGGTGCTTTATTCCTAGAGCTGCCAGCTAAAGGCGCTTTGCCTCATGAGTTTTCCGGCAATAGAATATCACCACTTTTGAAATGTGAATATTATCAATATGATAGAGATTTTTGACAATTTTGAATGGCATCAATTAGCTATCTTGTTTAACTGTTGCTTAATGTAAAATAGTCATGAATAGCGTTACAAATAAGACAATAAAGCAGTGTTTGCTTAGCTAGGGCATATTGCCCCTTCCCCTAATTCTTGTGAAACTCCTTGGTGAGCGACAAAATATGTATTACGAAGTTATTTTGAAAACAAGAAGACGAAAACTGTGTTTCAAATCAATCCAACGCAAGATCAATGTGTTTCGTTCAATAATCTTCTACAACACAATCGATCCTGGGCTAAATAATTTTGTGCTCTTCGATGCAGACATTAGTTTTATCACTTTACGTTCTCCCATACTAGTTGGCGTGATCAGCATCAACACGACCGATTGCACACTGGTTATACAAATTGCTGCTACGCGAGGTAGATTTTTTTCACTCTGCGTTCTCCCGGACTAGCTGCCGTCCCATGACCAGCATCCACATGATCGTTTCCGCATTCATATAGAAAACTACATACGAATTTGTCGACTAGAGTGAGGTTATGTAGTGTATGTAGTAAGTTAATAGGAATATTGTATAACCTAAAGTTTCGAAAACAACTTTACGATTATGTTCAGCGGCGCAGCCAAAATTTTTGATAATATAAGGTATGGTTTAAGTTTAAATTTGTTTCGAAATTCCGCGGAATTCCGTTAAATTTCGTTAGAAGCTAGTTTTTTTCTAGCGAAACTTAGTAATTTTACGAAACGAAACGAAATCAAGAAATCAGATTTCGCCATGCTCAAATTTCGCGAAATTCCGCGGAATTTCGTTTCGAACCACCTGAAACGAAATTTTTCGAAATACCGCATATGCTTACTATCAGGTTGTTTAGCTCTACATGCTATCCATGGCCAAAATTCGAAGGATTCAGATTTTTCGTCTTCTGCAGTATTTTAATAAAAGCATCAAAAATATCTTTCAAATTCGGACTTCACTACTTATATTAACCATACTTATAATTTATGTGGATTTTCAGTTTATTTGGACATTTAATTGAGCAAGAAAGTTTTCAAAAGATTTAAATCTAGGATTGAATCCAGGCATAAATCATGCATGCTGAGATTAGAAAAAAGGATTTGAAACAATCTTGAAAATAAGGATTATTTTAAAGCATGCTTGTTTCAATCTGAGAGTAAAAGGATGCTCTAAGGCTCTACTTTCCAGGATGCACATCAGCATTCGTTTCGAAAGTCCAAAAGGATTGTGTTCGGAAGTCCAAAATATTTTCGATCGGAATCCCAAAAAGATTCCGTACCGGAAGCCCTAAAACATTCGGTCCAGAAGCACAAAAGAATGCTGCTTTTAAAGCCTGCAAAGAATTCTTTTCGAATGCTCTAAAGTATTCCGTTTAGAAGCGAAAAAGAATTCCTTTTGGAAGCCTAAATAATTAGCGGAAGGCGAGCAGACTTGATTCCTTAGGAGACTTGATGTTTTACCGAGAACCAAATTAATTTTGATCTAGTTGTATGGATCCTCTATAACAATAAACTTTCATGAATATGCATTGCAAGTCGGAAAATCTTCATATTTTGAATGAAAAACATTAAAAAATCAAAGAACATCTTTCTGCTTTCACAAAACCAAATTCTTGAAGATGGATCAATTACCTCCCCCCCTCCAATATTTTGAATTTGTGCTTTTGATAACACTCCAAAAAAATCGATTCTGTATGAATAACAACAACAATTTACATACTGTTGAGCATCAGTAAATTTAAATCACATATTTCTCAAAGATTATGGACGAATACCGAGTGAATTGATTCAGATTTGGCTGTTACTTCGGAAATGAAAAATATAAATAAGTCTTCCTGTCTCCCCTACGTTTTGAAACCCACATAACAGACTTCTTTTGGGTTTACGAACGGAGATCTTTTGGTCTTCTGAAAGGAACTCTCTTGGACGTTCGAAAAGAACTGGATTTTCAAACCGATTCTCTTGGATTTCCGAACAAAATCCTTTCGTTACAAAGGTCCAAAAAAAATTATTTCGAAAGTCCAAAAGAATTCCATTCGGAAGCCCAGAAGGAATCCGTTTGAAACCCAAAAATGATTTTGTTCGGTAGCCCAATAGGAGTCCGATCGAGAGACCAAAATAATTTCATATAGAAACTCGAATGGATTCCGTTCGTAAATCTAGAAGGATTACGTTCGGAATCCCACATAATTCCGTGCGGAAATCCAAAAGAACGAAATGGACTTCTTTGAGGCTTATGAACTGATTTCTTTTGGGCCTCCGAATGGTATCTTTTTTGGGCTTCCGAAAGAAGTCATACTTTGATTTGGTTTCGAATCCAGAAAGAATTCTGTTCGGAAACCAAAAAAGAATTCCGTTTAGAAGATTTATTCCTTTTTTTGAAGAATTAAAGCAATGTTTCTCAAAATTAACATTAACAACTATGCTTAACATGAAGCTTCAATTTAGTATACTCTGAAAACCAAATTTTGTTAAAGGTACACACGTGCAGCACTTTTTCGGTTTTTGTTTTGACTTGTTTAATTGTTTAAATAGTTGGAGGCTTAAAAAAGTATGGGTTCTTCGGGAAAGTTGCCAAAGCCATAACTCGTATTTTTGCTAAAATCAAATCGCACGTGCATAATTGTGCGTGGTATCTGTTCTAGCGTGTGTTTGATATGCTCACAAACACATTCTCACGCTCTATTCCGAAGTGTGCTGCTGCCAAAGGAAACAACAATAATTATTAATGTTTAGTCCCGATTCTATTTAGTAAAATATAGAGCAAATATTGCATAAACTTGCTCTTTCTGGTGATGATAAACTGTAAAAAGCGGTTTTATCAAAAATTTGTCGTTCCGTTTACAATAAAGAGGTGAAACAGGCGATCCAAAAAAGTAAGTAAAAGTTTGCTATCCGTGTGCGGTTCTCTTTGACAATGCAATAATGGAAAGGATTTCACTGGTGCACATTTATTTCGGTTAATAACTCCTCCAATTTTTCTACTTATACACAAAACATATATTTAAATGGAATTTTTTTGATTGAATCTTAGTTATGTTCATAAATGGTGTATGTTAGTTGGATTATGTAAATATTGACAAGGGGGTAACAACCATCGCACCCTGCTAATGCCGCATTCTACCCTATTTTAAATATCAATAATGGTTTTATCATTGGTTTGACCATAGCTGATGAAAATAAAATGACAATAACAGTTATTCTCTGAAATAGGATGAGGTGTCCAAAAGTAGAAGAAAGATATCCATTTTCACAAAAAAGATTGATAAATTTGATTCTAAAAATACTTGAAAATAATTACTAATGCATTATAAATAAGAAATGTCTTATATCAAAGTTTACGTATCGAAAATCTCTTTTACAGCTGTTTATGACATTTGCACAATTCGCACGGTTTGGCTCTCTTATATTCACGCCTTGCCTATCTTTTTCCCGATGTTCCAATGGATGCTCGCCTAGCGGACACAATGTTTACATTTAAACGGCATTCATAACAGAGGGTCAGTCATTCACAGCAAGCAACTGATTCCGTTCCACGCAATCTATGCAATCGAAATTGAACCAACGACAGACGGCAGCAGTGGGTCTTTCGTGTTACGCGGTGATAAAAAAAATGATTAATCCACTTATTAGTGATACTACCTTCACTTTTGGACCATTTGCAGTCACGCGAATGGCACGAATAATGAATTTTTGTCTAGTGATTGAAGTTTTAAATCACGAAAATTAATTTTTCTAAAGAACTTAGCAATATTCAGTGTTTGTACATTTGCGTGACAAAAAGATCCCAGCTATGACCGCCGTCACCCTCCGTCACCACCCACAATCAGTTCGAGGAATGGGAATCACAACACTTCGCCGCGTGGCTTTGTTATTTCAGATGATTATGATGATGCATTGTTACAGAAAAATTGGAATGTTTTCTCACATTTTGCGATGACGAATGGGCCTGGGCAAGCTAACCGAATTTTCGACGGTGCGGTGTGTTGTTTCCAATGTTACTAGAGAAAATTGTTTTTCATAAAATTTGGAATTCAATGGCAGTCTCATAAGTCACTCAAAACAGTGTTTTCCCCCGAGACAGCTTCGTTCGGTTTGGGGAAGGAAGACCGCAAATTGATTTATTTGTAAACTACCACCCAACCATCAATCTTCATGGAAGAAGTGAATCTTAAATTATTCATCGGTCAAACCACATACAACTTGTTTTCGGTTAACGGTTCCTGGAGGGATGGGATTAACAAGTCTTTTGGAGTGCAAACAAATCTACCCCACGGTACTCTCGAACAAGTCACTACATGGAAAAGTAATTCACAATCTTTGACGGGCACGTGTTTGGGTTCCTTCCAAACACAAACCGAGACATCTATCAATCTTCAAGATGCTGTTACGAAAGGGCCACCCCTTTGCATGTTGGTAATTTAATCCACTCGGAACAATCGAAGGCACGAAGCATTTCGAATTTCTTACGGGAAAAGTGCCCCAGCCTCGGCATCTGTGGTGTTAATAATGACAAACAATCCACGGGAAATGTGCTTACCGGGAAGTGATATTTTATGAGGTATCGCACCAGATTTATTGCACAGAAAATTCAAATTTCTCCGTCACGGGAAAAATCGATAGCTTCCAGAGTTTTTGTGCCAACCAACATTCGTCGTCACCCCTCGGTTATGAAAACTCGATCATAAATCTTGACCGAGGCCCATTAGCGTCGGTTACATCGCCCCCATCTCGGCCCAGGAGACCACCCGACCCGGGTTCTGTAAACAGGAGAAATATAAAGGCTTCAAGTTTTCCGAGACTTTGTATTCCGTGTGCGTTTAGTGAGGGAGAGAAAACAAAACCCTTCGTATTTATATGCAGCCCATTTGGTTGCCATTTCGGGATGCTGTTCAGAGATAAATGCGCAGGAGAAAACCCCTCCAGGAAAGCTGCACCTACGCCGAACAGTTCAATTCTTATCAAGATTAAAAGCACGATTAAGAGATTAAAAAATAATGCCTAAAAGTACATTATTTCAATATTTCTTAGTTGAACTACGGCTAAAAACAGACTTAAATAATTTCCAAACTTCTTAGCCATAGGATTGGATTTGGATTGGATTTGGATTGGATTTGGATTGGATTTGGATTGGATTTGGATTGGATTTGGATTGCATTGGATTTGGATTAGATTTGAATTGGATTTGAATTGGTTTGAATTGGTTGGATTGGTTTGGATTGGTTTGGTTGGATTGGTTTGGATTGGATTTGGATTGGTTTGGATTGGTTTGGATTGGTTTGGATTGGATTTGGATTGGTTTGGATTGGTTTGGATTGGTTTGGATTGGTTTGGATTGGTTTGGATTGGTTTGGTTGGTTTGGATTGGTTGGATTGGTTTGGTTGGTTGGATTGGTTTGGTTGGTTTGGATTGGTTTGGATTGGTTTGGATTGGTTTGGTTGGTTTGGATTGGTTTGGATTGGTTTGGTTGGTTTGGATTGGTTTGGATTGGTTTGGTTGGTTTGGATTGGTTTGGATTGGTTTGGATTGGTTTGGATTGGTTTGGATTGGTTTGGTTGGTTTGGATTGGTTTGGATTGGTTTGGTTGGTTTGGATTGGTTTGGTTGGTTTGGATTGGTTTGGTTGGTTTGGATTGGTTTGGATTGGTTTGGATTGGTTTGGATTGGTTTGGATTGGTTTGGATTGGTTTGGATTGGTTTGGATTGGTTTGGATTGGTTTGGATTGGTTTGGATTGGTTTGGATTGGTTTGGTTGGTTTGGATTGGTTTGGATTGGTTTGGGATTGGTTTGGATTGGTTTGGATTGGTTTGGATTGGTTTGGATTGGTTTGGATTGGTTTGGATTGGTTTGGATTGGATTTGGATTGGTTTGGATTGGTTTGGATTGGTTTGGATTGGTTTGGATTGGTTTGGTTTGGATTGGTTTGGATTGGTTTGGATTGGTTTGGTTGGTTTGGATTGGTTTGGTTGGTTTGGATTGGTTTGGATTGGTTTGGATTGGTTTGGATTGGTTTGGATTGGTTTGGATTGGTTTGGTTGGATTTGGATTGGATTTGGATTGGTTTGGATTGGTTTGGATTGGTTTGGATTGGTTTGGATTGGTTTGGATTGGTTTGGGATTGGTTTGGATTGGTTTGGTTGGTTTGGATTGGTTTGGATTGGATTTGGATTGGTTTGGATTGGTTTGGATTGGTTTGGATTGGTTTGGATTGGTTTGGGATTGGATTTGGATTGGTTTGGATTGGTTTGGATTGGTTTGGATTTGGTTTGGATTGGTTTGGATTGGTTTGGTTGGTTTGGATTGGTTTGGATTGGTTTGGATTGGTTTGGATTGGTTTGGATTGGTTGGATTGGTTTGGATTGGTTTGGATTGGTTTGGATTGGTTTGGATTGGTTTGGTTGGTTTGGTTGGATTTGGATTGGTTTGGATTGGTTTGGATTGGTTTGGATTGGTTTGGTTGGTTTGGATTGGTTTGGATTGGTTTGGATTGGTTTGGATTGGTTTGGATTGGTTTGGATTGGTTTGGATTGGATTTGGATTGGTTTGGATTGGTTTGGATTGGTTTGGATTGGGTTTGGATTGGTTTGGATTGGTTTGGATTGGTTTGGATTGGTTTGGATTGGTTTGGATTGGTTTGGATTGGTTTGGATTGGTTTGGATTGGTTTGGATTGGATTTGGATTGGATTTGGTTGGTTTGGATTGGTTTGGATTGGTTTGGTTGGTTTGGATTGGTTTGGATTGGTTGGATTGGTTTGGATTGGTTGGATTGGTTTGGATTGGTTTGGATTGGTTTGGATTGGTTTGGATTGGTTTGGTTGGTTTGGATTGGTTTGGATTGGTTTGGATTGGTTTGGATTGGTTTGGATTGGTTGGATTGGTTTGGATTGGTTTGGATTGGTTTGGATTGGTTTGGATTGGTTTGGATTGGTTTGGTTGGTTTGGATTGGTTTGGATTGGTTTGGATTGGTTTGGATTGGTTTGGATTGGTTTGGATTGGATTTGGACTGGATTGGATTGGTTTGGATTGGTTGGGTTGGTTTGGATTGGTTTGGATTGGTTTGGATTGGTTTGGATTGGTTTGGATTTGGTTTGGTTGGTTTGGATTGGTTGGATTGGTTTGGATTGGTTTGGATTGGTTTGGATTGGTTTGGATTGGTTTGGATTGGTTTGGATTGGTTTGGATTGGTTTGGATTGGTTTGGTTGGATTTGGATTGGTTTGGATTGGTTTGGATTGGTTTGGATTGGTTTGGATTGGTTTGGATTGGTTTGGATTGGTTTGGATTGGTTTGGATTGGTTTGGATTGGTTGGATTGGTTGGATTGGTTTGGATTGGTTTGGATTGGTTTGGATTGGTTTGGGTTGGTTTGGATTGGTTTGGATTGGTTTGGATTGGTTTGGATTGGTTTGGATTGGTTTGGATTGGTTTGGATTGGTTTGGTTGGTTTGGATTGGATTTGGATCGGACTCGGATTTGGATTGGATTTGGATTGGATTTGGATTGGATTTAAATTGGATTTGGATTGGATTATGATTGGATTTGGATTTGTATTGAATTTGAGAAAAGTTTGGATAATAGGTAAATGAAAGATTAAAAAAAACATTTCCTTTTAGCAAAACCTTTGTAATAAAAAAAACCCTGGTTCTAACTTGAGCCTATTAAGAGTAAAACGTAAATCATGTGTCATATGTGTCCATAATCAACTCATTCCATGTTGCTGAGAGATTCATAAACCTATCTGAAACAGGTCTCCGAAACATCGTTTTTACTTTGTGTTCTTTTCGAAACTGTCCCGAAGAAAGGAAAATGGTCGGAATAAAAATCGAGGGTGCTAAAAACGCTATCGGGTTGTAACCTAGGCCTAATTCTTTCGCAGCGCAAAGATCAATGGCCGGGTAGGGTGCTAGTTCTGTTCTGGATTGGATTTGGATTGGATTTGGATTGGATTTGGATTGGATTTGGATTGGATTTGGATTGGATTTGGATTGGATTTGGATTGGATTTGGATTGGATTTGGATTGGATTTGGATTGGATTTGGATTGGATTTGGATTGGATTGGATTGGTTGGATTGGTTTGGATTGGTTTGGATTGGTTTGGATTGGTTGGATTGGATCTGGATTGGTTTGGATTGGTTTGGATTGGTTTGGATTGGTTTGGATTGGTTTGGACTGGATTGGATTGGTTTGCATTGGTTGGTTTGGATTGGTTTGGATTGGTTTGGATCGGATTTGGTTGGATTTGGATTGGTTTGGATTGGTTTGGATTGGTTTGGATTGGATTATGATTGGATTTGGTTTGTATTGGTTGAGAAAAGTTTGGATAATGGGTAAATGAAGATTAAAAAAACATTTCCTTTTAGCAAAACCTTTGTAATAAAAACCTAGTTCTTGAGGCCTATTAAAGAGTAAAACGTAAATCATGTGTCATATGTGTCCATAATCAACTCATTCCATGTTGCTGAGAGATTCATAAACCTATCTGAAACAGGTCTCAAAACATCGTTTTTACTTTGTGTTCTTTTCGAAACTGTCCCGAAAAGAAAGGAAAATGGTCGGAATAAAAATCGAGGTGCTAAAAACGCTTTATCGGGTTTGTAACCTAGGCCTAATTCTTTCGCAGCGCAAAGATCAATGGCCGGGTAGGGTGCTAGTTCTGTTCTGGATTGGTTGGATTGGTTGGATTGGTTGGATTGGTTTGGTTGGTTTGGATTGGATTTGGATTGGTTTGGTTGGTTTGGATTGGTTTGGTTGGTTTGGATTGGTTTGGATTGGTTTGGATTGGTTTGGATTGGTTTGGATTGGTTTGGATTGGATCTGGATTGGTTTGGATTGGTTTGGTTGGTTGGATTGGTTTGGATTGGTTTGGATTGGTTTGGACTGGATTGGATTGGTTGCATTGGTTTGGTTGGTTTGATTGGTTTGGTTGGTTTGGTTGGTTTGGTTGTTTTGGATTGGTTTGGATTGGTTTGGATTGGTTTGGATTGGTTTGGTTGGTTTGGATTGGTTTGGATTGGTTGGATTGGATTTGGATTGGTTTGGATTGGTTTGGATTGGTTTGGATTGGTTTGGATTGGTTTGGTTGGTTTGGATTGGTTTGGATTGGTTTGGATTGGTTTGGATTGGTTTGGATTGGTTTGGATTGGTTTGGTTGGTTGGATTGGATTTGGATTGGTTTGGATTGGTTTGGATTGGTTTGGTTGGTTTGGATTGGTTGGATTGGTTTGGATTGGTTTGGATTGGTTTGGATTGGTTTGGATTGGTTTGGATTGGTTTGGATTGGTTTGGATTGGTTTGGATTGGTTTGGATTGGTTTGGATTGGTTTGGATCGGACTCGGTTTGGATTGGTTTGGATTGGTTTGGATTGGATTTGGTTGGATTTGGATTGGATTGTATTTGGATTTGGTTTGTGTTGAATTTGAGACAAGTTTGGATAATGGGTAACTAACAGATCAAATAAACCCTTTCCTTTTTGCAAACCTTTTGTGATAAAAAAACCTGGTTCTAACTTGAGCCTATTAAAAGTAAAACGTAAATCATGTGTCATATGTGTCCATAATCAACTCATTCCATGTTGCTGAGAGATTCATAAACCTATCTGAAACAGGTCTCCGAAACATCGTTTTTACTTTGTGTTCTTTTCGAAACTGTCCCGACGAAAGGAAAATGGTCGGAATAAAAATCGAGGGTGCTAAAAACGCTATCGGGTTGTAACCTAGGCCTAATTCTTTCGCAGCGCAAAGATCAATGGCCGGGTAGGGTGCTTGTTCTGTCAGTGGCAGTTGGCAGCGAGTTATGGTGCACAGACAACCGAAGCACGCGACTAGTCAGTGTGGAGAGGGTTCTCAAGGTTTATTACAAATAAGGGGTGCGTTTTCTATTAGTTTGTCTGTTGGTGTTCGCTCCCACTCTCCGCAGCCTCAGCCACCGGCCGGCGGGCTACCGAAGCGTGAGTGTGTAAATAACGATGGAAAATGTGTTTCTAAATGTGTCCTTTTTATGAATGGGAAGTGAGAGCGAAAGTGTGTTGTTCAGAGTCCGGTTAGGGACTCCCGCAGGAGATTTAAATGGCTTTCTGAGTCCTTTGGCTGGTGGTGTGCGGCGGTGAGTTATGGCCTGCTTCCGGGTTATGGAGATACATAGTTAAAAACCTCGTTTAGACTGTGGAAAATCCAAGGGATTATGATGGCGTCAGCTGGGATCAAAATAAACAATTTGTAGGTAAATTATTGCAGATGTTCAAGCAGAAACAAACGGCGCTATTCAAACGACTAAATTGCATTTATTAAACACTAATATAGGCAACTGTTTCGATAAATCGAATTTCCTAATTGCTTGTTTGCCACCCCTCGAAGAATACTTTGAAACAGATTAAAGGGACCGTTTATCTCTTTCCAGAGTGAAAAAAAATCAAGAACATTTGTTTTTTTTTCGTTCATGTCTTTTTACTTGTGGAGCAGTGCAAATATTTCGTACATTCTTTCTAAAATTGTGTCATCACGTAGATAGTTTAACCAAAACCAGTTTCTGACGTAAATAAATTGCAATGAAAATTTCCTCAGTTCAATCGATAGCGAAATCAAAAATGTTACACCCTGCCCAAATCATCATCGAATTCCATTCCCACCACTTTGCGAACATCACTCAATCGAAAGCCCCTACGCGACTACTTTGATGCGTTGATGTGACGATTCTTCATCCCTCCATCGTTTGATTAGCTTGGCCTCCACCTCCTCCACCATAACATCCATGATGGTTTTCATGTTTGTTGCTGTGTTGGGTTGGAGCCTCAGGGGGAAAACAAACTCGGGGAACCAGAAACTTGATTATCCCAATTTATCGGGGTGGGGGTGGCTGATGTCGTCTGTTGCCCCCAAAAACAAAGCAGCTGCTTTTCTAAATTCACTTCCCTACCTTCGATGGCAGTCCAGGGGATGTCACACTGTTTGATTTCGTTCTTCAAATGCATCGGAAAACAGGAAGGACATGATTTCTCGCCCGCTTTAGGTGGAGGGGGAAGTGTTTTTCTTTCGGTATCGACGGTAAACGATTCTTCCGATGTCAGTTTCGGTTCTTCTCAATTGCTTATGCATTCAGCTTTCCTGCTGCTTTTGATCGGGCGTCTTGTTTCTGATGGTTCTAACAACTATTGTATAGAAATGACGACGCTTACGCTGTGAATAAGGGGGGACACATGTTGGGAGCTGAACGAACTTTAGGGATAGGGCGATTGAATGTTTTCCACCAATGGAATACAACGGAGTGCGAAGTGTGGCAGAGGCATTGAATTCGCTTATCGATGTACGCCTGGGGATCAAATTATCGTTGATGGTTCGCAATATTGGGGGAGACGTTCGGTCATTATTGGTCTATTGTTGAATCAAATTGGAATTCATTGTTATTGGAAGTAACACTTCATAACATGCTTTTATTGAGTTAAACGTGGTGCGATGGAAAGCAACCAATAGAATCAAATTGCATTCTAACTGAAACTTATTGTTCGTATAACTCATGCTGCTCGAATTTTACTTATTCAACAGCTTAATTACGATTTGTAAAGTTGATTGAAATTCACTACGAACCTAATTCCCCTTCCCACATAATAAAAAGTTAGCTCACTATTCGATTTCGCCCCGCGTCAAGCAGCTGCAGTAAAATCGACTTACAATTTCAGCACAGACACTCTCATATTATTTGAATGAAATTCACCCCACTTACCGGTTCGTCATATCGGCCGGCGGAGCATGGATCTCAACTTTGGTTTGCTGTTGCTGCTGCTGTTGTTGCTGCTGATGGTGAGTTATAAAGCCGGTGGTTGATGTCACGGCTGCATTGGCTGCTGCCACTGCCGCTGCTGCTGCCTTCTGCTTGGTCGCCTGTTTATATCGACCTGGGGAGGTGAAATGAAGGATATACATGAGTGAGTGGTGAATTCCGTAACAGTCGACAAAGTGCGCGTCCATCTGGCGGCTCCAGGGTGGAAACTTACTCAAAGCGAAGAACAGGGAGAGCACTGCTTTCAGTCGGCCACTGCAGATGTCGTTTGGGGTGACCGATTCGAGACCGCCAACCTGATGCTGCCTCAGAACGGTGAGACAGGAATTGACGTTGTCGTACTGGAAGGAAAAAAGAGACGAAAATGTTATGGAGCAACGTTTGGTTGATCACATTTGAGCTAAAATAAATCAAGACTGTTTGAATCTGATTTAGAATCATAAGTTAAACTATAGGATATGGATTAGGCGTTGAATATTACACGATTGATAATTTCATTTTCTGATAATTTCGTTGGAGCAAACGAACTCATTACGAAGAAGTTAAGCATCGTGCTAGAGTAACCGTAAATTGAATAACATTCATTAAATTCCCTCGTTCATTTTCAGCTATCTAAAAGAGTCACTTTTTAGCTCAATTTGAATTAATGTTTTTTTTTCTGTAAAAGATATTTGTTATTAGTTCCGTTGAAATTTTTTTTTCTATAATTTACATTCCGTCACTTCTATCATGTTTTTAAAAACGGACAAACTTTTATAAAGTTGTCAACAATGGATCGGTGACAGGTCTGGAATAAATCATGCCCGATAAGGAGGTTTGATGAAGTGAGTAGGGCTATTTAAACCAAGAGTGATGTTCGAGTGGAGCTTTTTCGGGACATCGTGAGGACCGTGCACGGGATGCTTTCGAATTCACGTTGGTGAGTTTGAACCGTGTGAACCATTCCCAAAAATCTGTGGCAAGTGGAAAGTGCAGTTCCTTCCCTTTTTATATAGGGTTTCTTACCCCATTCCTGGCCTAACATGCATACGACTGCATTATTTAATTAATATTTATGATAGGAAGCAACTTTTTCTGAATTTACTGCAATGGGGTTTACTTCTGCTTAAAAAATAGTTAGTCTTGCTAAAAATCGTTTGCAATAGTAGTTGGTGCAACAAGTTACAAAAAGATGATTTTTTCAGCACGAGTTGTACGTTAAAAACTATATTATTTCCATTTTTTTTAAATTGAGAGAATTATAATGAACATGAATGTGCCAACGTATTCGACAGTTTTCCTATAACGATGAGGGATTATTTTCATACCAAAAAGACTCCTGAACTTTTGCCAGCACGGTGCGGCTAGAAGTTCTTAGGCCGAGGTGAATTTTTGTTCGGTGTGAGGATCATTTTTTAATGTATTCTAATATGTTTATATATGTTCTAGTGATACGAACAAATAGAACAAAATAAAGTGCGTAAGGTAAGATTTATTGTGTGGTGATTAACAGCTTCCGAGAATACCTCTGCCTCTCCACAATTACCACGGGAAGGAAGTTGTGTTAGTTGGGTGGGGTGATCAGGAACATAGATCAGGATTCACCATGGAAAGTGATGTGACCTATGCAGCTTCTACACAACAGTATTAACATTTCCTAAATTTGTTCCATTGTTCATCCTTCGCGAGAATGAACAATCAATCGTTCAAAGTAGGTTCGGATTAGGCGCCCGCGTCATCATTTCTTCAACGTAAGGAAAGTAAAAAAAACTGGATCAAAATTGTAAATAAAGTAATATTCAAGGCTGTTCAACCACATTGATAGTAATCGGAAAGCTAATTATTTTATCTCTATTTGAGGTTAAATAAGAATGTTAATTTACGTTTGATTTACATGTCATTTAATTTGCATTACTTTCGAGCGCGTGTGTGTGTCGCTTGCCGTGACCAGTATACCGTAATCAGGATCTCTCTTCATCCGTCGAACTTAACAACTTTGAAACCGTCTGTCCAACAGTCGTAGAACTTGCCCACAGATGGTCCAACATTACTCCAACCGAACCAAATGTGCCGAACTAAGCTGTACAACATGTCGGAGCGTGTGTGGGGCCCCTTAAAAACTATATTATTTTCAATGTTTGAAACCGAGAGAATTGTAAACAACATGATTGCGTCATCGTATTTGACAGTATTCCTATAACGATGAAGGATTATTTTCATACCAAAAAAGACTTCATACCAAAAAAACTGCTGAACGCGGGACGCCTATCTGTAATACGTCACTGGCCCCCGAGTAGCACACATTCTACAAGTTGGTTGCCGCAACTTATATGTAACCGAAGTCAGTCATATTTAAGTTGCTGCAACCAATGTGCTACTTGGGCCTAGACCTGATCACACCAAAAGTGCTGTTATACAGATTTTGGTATAAACAATATTTAAAAATGTTTGTAAGGTTGCATAAATAATATAACTTTAGAAAACGAAGTTAGAAAATGCAACGACGTCTGGTCACATCAGTAATTTCCCTTCGTTAAAAATAGGCGCTTGCTCGGGTTAAGGCAATGGTGAATGTGATTTCTACTTTAGAAGTAGGCATTTGCTTAGGGTACGGCAATGGTGAATGTGATCTCGTCATTGTAATTTTATATAAATTTTATATTAATTCACTCCATTAGTTTTTTTTAACCAGAGTTAAATTTTATAGACCCTACTAGGTACAAATTACCCAAAGACTCCCTACACACTCAGTTTAGCTCGGCATATTTTGATTCTTTTGCCGAGATCCGCACAGCCGAGCGCTCGGTTCGTGACTTACTGCCGATAACTCAGCTGAAAAATTAGTTTGTTTACTGCGGCACTCAAAGGAGCCACCGTGAACATACGTTCATTCAGCCGATATTCCAGCAAACGAACTTAAACCGAGATTTGCACAGCCGAGATCGGTGGAAAAATTTAAGTATGTACAGAGTTGAATTTTTGTTTATCCAAAATGGTTCGACAGCGATTTCGACTTCAGATTTGGTTTTTAGATCTGATAGGGCATGTCAGTTCATGAAAAACAGTTTTTTTGACCTTAATATTCCAGATATTAGGTAAAATTTTAAAATTAAAGAGTATTCACACTTCCTAGACAAAAATTTGATTCTATAATCATGGCGCGTATTTAGTTATAAAATCAGTTAATAATTGGAAATACATTTATGATTTATCCAACATTATCCTTATACTAAACATGTTTGAACATTTACATTACTTGATCACATTATTAGCAAGGACATTTCTCGTGCTAACAATCTATCACTCTGTGCTTGCAGAAACATGCAGGTTCCTGCTGCACCTTTAATACACTATGCATATGCACTATACATTTGTTTCGACCGCGGACATTGCTCCGGCTCTATTGTTCTACTTTTTTGCGAAACACCGCACAAAAGCAGAGCCCAAAAGCCAACCGCACTGAAGCAAATTAAAAAAATCTTAAAATCTTAAAAGTTAAAATCTAAATTTAAAAATGTAATGAAATCACAAATATATAAAACTGGAATCCTCAAGTCGAAAAATCCAAAAATCGAGTAATTATTGTTAAAAGAAATTTTAATTTCAAAGATCTAAGAATACTAATCCTAGAAATTTAAATTCCAAAGATCTAAAAATACTAACCCTAGATGAAATTTTTTCAAAATCTAAACATTTAATCTGAATTAGAGTCCCAAATTGTTAGATTCTAATTTCTAATTTGAATATCTAAAATTATAAAATTGAATAATCTTAAAAGTTAAATTCTCAAAGGATCCAAAAATTCAAAAACAGAAATCTAAAAATCTAAGATTTAAAAATATCTGAAAATATAGAAATTTTAACATTTTGAAAATTTAAAAATATATAATTCAGAATTAAAAAAAAAAATAAAACTGTTCAGTGGAGCTTTCTGGATTGTTATTTTTTTTCCTTTTAATTAATTAAAAGTTAATTCCTTTCTTTATTTGTAAGGCACTCTGTGTTACTTAACCGCTACTGGGCCGAGCTCTACTGTTGTACAGAATCCACACAGAATCTATTTTTAAATTTCCATTGCCCATTATTGATGTCGTTGCTAGCCATCTCATCGTGAGTCCATTGTGTCCGTTTGTCCGTGTCGTGTATCCATTGATCGTGTACATATGTCTTCACAACACACAAAGATCCCCACTGTCACCCGAATCTTCTTCGGAAATCTACAAAACGGCCAGTTTCCGCCCCACTAGCCGAACTGAAACATCACAAAAACTAGGCGCAGAAAATAAAACGCGTCCTCTCGCGAGCGCGGCACACTTCGATCTGCATCTAGATCCTTTTTCACAGATTTCATACGAGAATCTAGAAATGCCCAAGACTCTGTGAGGTTCCTTAAATAATTTTCAGGATTTTCGGCTTTCAGTCACATGAAAATGTTGATAATTTCAAATCATTGCCAACGTTTCGATCCGGGGGTTTGGATTTGGACATTGCCGGATCGAAACGTTGGCAATGATTTGAAATTATCAACATTTTCATGTGACTGAAAGCCGAAAATCCTGAAAATTAGCAACTGTTCCTTAAATTTGCAACATTTTTTGGGGCTGCATTTTGCATACCACCGTGTATTGACTGTTATTAGCATAGCATAGTAACGGTGTACTTCATAGATTGGACACTAGTGATACTCATGTTTTTCTTTTGAAATCCTTATTCAGATTGGTAACAGAAATCAAGGTGGGTGTGATGCTTGATTCCAATCTAGGATAACAATCACAAAAGCATTACTACTCCTGGCCACGCCCATCTTCATCGTAACTAGGGAGGGGAAGGAAGTGTTGATGTAGTACTGGCGTTGAGGCGCCTAATCGAGAGATCGCCAAGGGCACTTGGAATGCACGCTACGTATCTGCGTATCAACCATTCAAAATTTCGTCGGGTTTTACTTATTACGCATTTTCTAGGGCAATTAATCCGCTGCAACATCGATACGTTGCTTATTTTCAAACCTCACAAGTGATTACTGCACACTTAGAAAAACTCATGTGAATTTCTGTCTCCTTCGATGCACATAAAAGGAGCGGCCCTTTAAACATAAATTTATGTCTGGTTTTAAAATTACATGACATGAAGAACCCAAAAAAACGCGTGCCGTGATGTAAAAATAAGCTATGCTTGTTGTTACATCACGACACGCATATACGTATATAATTTGTTCCGTTGAATGGTTGTCATTTTATAAACGAAAAATAAAGTTTTTTGAGGAATGTTTTTTCCACGCTCGAAATTATATTCGCTTACCTTACTCCGTATATCTCAATGTGTTGTCTGCGTTGCATTTGCATTTGAATGGCAGGACACTCGCCCGTCTTCGACTGACTACAAGCTAAATAAATCCACAATTTTCAACAGTTTCAAGGCACAAATTTTCTCACTCGGATCACCAATAAAAGTTTCCTAAATGTTAAATTTCTTTATTTAAGATGCTAGCCAGTTAGCCTTCATTTGTATTCAACTCAATAATGTCTTTTTTTGCACTGCATACTGGTTAGCCACGGCATGATTTCCCACCAAATCAAGGACACTGTTTTGATCACAAATATTCGGTAAAAAAGTGTACTTTATTGTCAATTTGCACATTTCGTCGATATCACTTCCATAAAAACATTTCCTTGTTAAAATCTATCGTACTGTAGTCAATTTTGGAAAAACAAACCGGGACCGACGCGAGCTACCGAAAACATTCAAAGCTAGACTGGTGATTGATCTATTCATTTATGTTTGCATTCAACACATCATGTAAACTTACGTCTATCGAGACAAGAAGTTAAATGGTCGGTAGCTCAGAGCATGTCGATAATTGAATCAAAAAATATGCATAAATTAAGACGTAAATTCCAAACATGTTTCCGTTTTAAGTCACATGTAAGATTCATTATTTTTTGGTGTGTGGTTAAAATTTTTTAAGCTTGCGATGCTCGTCCCCAAATTACTCGAAATACATGCGAAAGTGCAATGGTTTTTACGTCAACTATGAAATCATGGGCAGTGAAGTACCACTGTTTTTTGAACACCTTGGGATTTTATACCAGAATTTGCCAAAAACAAATCGCGTAAAAAGTGCCCACAGTGAAGTTGAAACAGTGAATCAGATGCTTGTTTGGTATAGAATCAGATTTAAAGAACTCTTTTAGACATTAAAACATTGACCGGTCTTGAGCTCCGAGTGTTTCCACCTGAGCAGTCGCAAACGCCGTGTAAGCAAAACACAACGAACAGTACGGAGTCTGTTCTAAGAAGTGGAGAAGGTATCACCGATTGCTGTCAATATCCACTTATACATCTAAAGAGCTTTATATGATCCGAGTTCTACAAAACCACATCAAGCGGCTTTTTGAATGCAGTGCGATAATCTGCTCATAAATGGAACACAAACATTATTCATGACTATTTACATGCCTAATTGATACATTATATCCTCGATTATTGAGTACAAGAACGTATAATACGGTTTGTGAATAATCAGAACTGCTACACGTATTTATTCGTAATTAGGTGATTTTTCGTTGGAGATTGGTGCGAATTGCCAAAACATTGGAAAATTTGTTTTCATCTGATACGGCATGCATAGCTTCTTAATTGCTTTCAATCTAACTTTGTCCAAACTATAAATCTGTTAAATTAGGAAATAGAGATTCTACAACCAACCAAACATGCGCAGACTTACTTTTTGGTTCAATAAATTAAAAACTAAAATTTATGCGGAACTGGTGTTTATTGTGTGAATTTTTGCAAATGTTTTAACAACTCCTTGTTTTTTTTTATTTAACCCCCTCTTTCACACAACTTTTATCAAAGATTTCAATAGGAAGGAATCACCTATGAAACAAATGCTAGAACAAAAGTTATTTGGCAGAGATACAATTAGTGGAAAACGAAAAGAAAAAAGGTTTTGATTGTAAATCAATAGTTACTTGATTGTTTTCAATAGTTTAACTACACAGTAAAAAATAAAAAGTAATATTACATCACATTTGATGCACATCATCGCCGTCGTAAATAGAATGTTTTATTACATCTGAATGACGTAACAAAAATTTGACGTACTTGATATTTCCTCTTCGAATTGAAGCAATGTAATTCATTTTCGACGTAATATAGCCGATGTAACTGAAAAAACGACGTAAAAACGGACAGGAAAAAAACCCGCTTTCGGCAGCGGGGTTACGGAGATTCGGATGTTTTCTTTCATGATCGAAAATACATTTTTAGATGCAACTATTTTATATTTTATTTAATTTGGAAGCATTTGAATTTATATATTTTATTTTTATTTTATTGTTGAATTTCTAATTTTAATTTTTAAGAAATTCTACTTCAATTTCCCCGAACATATTTCTTCAGAATTTTCCAAATATTTCTTCAAAAAATATCCCGAATGTATTCTTATATTTAAAGCTGTGCGCCGACTCATCTACGGCGGCGTAATAGATCGTTTTCAATCAGCGGTGACGGTGCGGCAGTGTCTCCTTCGGAAGATTCTACAGTAAATCCTTCGGAAGTTCCTCCAGGAATTCCTTTGAAAGTTTCTCCAGGAATTCCTAAAGAAACATCTTCGGCAGTTCTTCAGGAATTTCTTTGGAGGTTCCTCCAGCATTTTCTTCAAAAGTTTCTCCAGCAATTCCTTCGGAAGTTCTTCCAGCAGTTCCTTCGGAAGTTCCTTCAGCAGTTCTTTCGGAAGTTCCTCCAGCAATTCCTTCGGAAGTTCCTCCAGCAATTCCTTCGGAAGTTCCTACAGCAATTCCTTCGAATATTCCTCCAGCAGTTCCTCCAGGTATTCCTTTGGAAGTACCTCCAGGAATTTCCAAAGAAGTACTTTCAACAGTTCCTTCAAGAATTTCTTCGGAGGTTCCTCCAGCAATTGCTTCGGATGTTTCTCCAACAAATTCTTCGGAAGTTCCTTTAGTAGTTCTTTAGGAAGTTCCTTCAGCAGTTCTTTCGGAAGTTCCTCCAGGTTTTCCTTCGGAAGTTTCCTTCAGCAGTTCCTTCGGAAGTTCCTCCAGCAATTCCTCCAGCAATTCCTTCGGAAATATCTCCAGCGATTCCCTCGGAAGTTCCTCCAGGTATTCCTTCGGAAGTTCCTCCGTGAATTTCTTCGGAAGCTCCTCCAGGAAGTCCTTTGGGAGTTTCTGTAGGACTTTTTTTTCGAAAGTGCCTCCAGCAATTCCTTCAGAAGTTCTTCCAACTATTCTTCGGAAGATTTTCCACGAAGTCTTTCGAAAGTACCTCCAGCAATTCCATGGGAAATTCCTCCAGGAATTCCTTCGGAAGTTCCTACAAGAATTCCTTCGGAAGTTCCTCCAGGAATTCTTTCAGAAGCTTCTCCAGGAATTCCTTCGGAAGCTTCGCCAGGAATTCCTTCAGAAGTTCTTCCAGGAGTTCCTTCAGAAGTTCTTCCAGGAATCTGTTCGAAAGTTCCCCCTGGAATCTTTTTGGAAGTTCCTTCAGCAATTCATTCGGAAGTTCCTCCAAGTATTCCTTCGGAAGTTTCTTCAGGAATTCCTTCGAAAGTACCTCCAGCAATTCCTTCGGAAGTTCCTCCAGCAATTCCTTCGGAAGTTCCTCTAGCTGTTCCTTCGGAAGTTCCTCCAAGTATTCCTTCGGGAAATCCTCCAGGAATTCCTTTGAAAGTTTCCACAGGAATTCCTTTGGAAGTTCATCCAGGAATTTCTTCGGAAGTTTCTGGAGGAATTCTTTCAAAAGTTCCTCCAGCAATTCCTTCGGAAGTTTCTTCAGGAATTCCTCCGAAAACACCTCCAACAATTCCTTCGGAAGTTCCTCGAGCAATTCCTTCGGAAGTTCCTCCAAGTATTTCTTCGAAAGTTCCTCCAGAAATTCCTTCGAAAATTCTTCCAGGAATCTCTTCGGAAATTTCCCCAGGAATTCTTTCGGAAGTTTCTCCAGGAAGTTTCTCCAGGAATATGGGGACATCCGGTTGAATTCCTGAAGAATTTTAAGAAGAATTCCTGGAGGCACTTCCGGAGAAATTACTGGAGGAACTTTTAGAGAAGCTTTCACATAAAATTTTCGAAAAATTTCCGAACGAACGGCTTAAGGAACCTCCGGAGGAACTCTCAAACGAATTCCAGGAGAGATTCCTGGAGGAATTTCAAGGAGAGCTTTCGGAAGTTCTCTTGATGGAACTTCTGGAGCAACTCCCAGATGAATTTCCGGAGGAATTCCTGGAGGAACTTCCGGAGCAACTCCTGGAGGAACTTCCGGAGGAATTCCTGGAGGAACTTCCGGAGGAATTCCTGGAGGAACTACCAGAGCAACTCCTGGAGGAACTTCCGGAGGAATTCCTGGAGGAACTTCCGGAGGAATTCCTGGAGGAACTTCCGGAGGAATTCCTGGAGGAACTTCCGGAGGAATTCCTGAAGGAACTTCCGGAGGAATTCCTGGAGGAACTTCCGGAGGAATTCCTGGAGGAACTACCAGAGCAACTCCTGGAGGAACTTCCGGAGGAATTCCTGGAGGAACTTCTGGAGGAATTCCTGGAGGAACTTCCGGAGGAATTCCTGGAGGACCTTCCGGAGGAATTCCTGGAGGAACTTCCGGAGGAATTCCTGGAGGAACTTCCGGAGGAATTCCTGGAGGAACTTCCGGAGGAATTCCTGGAGGAACTTCCGGAGGAACTTCCGGAGGAATTCCTGGAGGAACTTCGGAGGAATTCTGGAGGAACTTCCGGAGGAACTTCGGAGGAATTCCTGGAGGAACTTCCGGAGGAATTCCTGGAGGAACTTCCGGAGGAATTCCTGGAGGAACTTCGGAGGAATTCCTGGAGGAACTTCCGGAGGAATTCCTGGAGGAACTTCGGAGGAATTCCTGGAGGAACTTCGGAGGAATTCCTGGAGGAACTTCCGGAGGAATTCCTGGAGGAACTTCCGGAGGAATTCCTGGAGGAACTTCGGAGGAATTCCTGGAGGAACTTCCGGAGGAATTCCTGGAGGAACTTCCGGAGGAATTCCTGGAGGAACTTCGGAGGAATTCCTGGAGGAACTTCCGGAGGAATTCCTGGAGGAACTTCCGGAGGAATTCCTGGAGGAACTTCCGGAGGAATTCCTGGAGGAACTTCCGGAGGAATTCCTGGAGGAACTTCCGGAGGAATTCCTGGAGGAACTTCCGGAGGAATTCCTGAAGGAACTTCCGGAGGAATTCCTGAAAGAACTTCTGGAGGAGTTCCTGAAAGAACTTCCGGAGGAATTCCTGGATGAACTTCCGGAGAAATTCCTGGAGGAGCTTGCGGAGGAATTCCTGGAGGAACTTCCGGAGGAATTCCTGGAGGAACTTCCGGAGGAATTCTTGGAGGAACGGATAAAGTTCCGGAGCAAGTTCTGGAGCGATTCTTGGAGGAACTTCCGGAGGAATTCCTGGAGGAACTACTTCTTGTAGAAGCTTCCGACAAAATTCCTAGAAGACCATCCGGAGGAATTCCTGGAGGAACTTCCGGACCCTAGCAGCACAATTCACGTTGATTTGGTTGAAATAACTCATATATGACCAAATTTAGTCGTATATGAGTATAATAGACTGATTTACAAAATGTGTGTTGCTCGGGGAGGAATTCCTGGAGGAACTTCCGGAAGAATTCCTGGAGGAACTTCTGGAGAAATTCCTGAAAGAACTTCTGGAGGAATTCCTGAAAGAACTTCTGGAGGAATTCCTGAAAAAACTTCTGGAGGAATTCCTAGAGGAACTTCCGGAGGAATTCCTGGAAGAACTTCCGAAGAAATTCCTGGAGGAACTTCCGGAGGAATTCCTGGAGGAACTTCCGGAGGAATTCCCGGAGGAACTTCCGGAGGAATTCTTGGAGGAAAGGATAAAGTTCCGGAGCAAGTTCTGGAGCGATTCTTGGAGGAACTTCCGGAGGAATTCCTGGAGGAACTACTTCTTGTAGAAGCTTCCGACGAAATTCCTAGAAGACCATCCGGAGGAATTTCTGGAGGAACTTCCGAAAGAATTGCTAGAGGAAGTTCCGGAGGATGTTCTTTTTTAACTTTTGGAGGAATTCCCGAAGGAACTCCAGAAGAATTCATGAAGAAATTTCCGGAGGAGCTTCCGGAAGAACTTCCGTGGGAATTCCTGGAAGAACTTTCGGATGAACTGCTAGAGAAACTTCCTGAAGAACTCCTGAAGGAACTTCTGGAGGAACTCTTGGAGGAGCATCCGGAACTTCCGGACGAAGTTCCGAAGGAATTTATGAAGGAATTACTGGATGAACTTCCGGAGGAATTTTTGGAGAAGCTTCCTGAAGAATCTTTGGGGGAACTTCCGAAGGAGTTTCCGGAAGAATTCCAGGAAGAACTTCCGGAGGAACTCCTGAAGGAACTTTTGGAGGACCTCCTGGAAGAGCTTCCGGAGGAATTCCTGGAAGTTTTTCCGGGTTGATTCCTGGAGAAACTTCCAGAGGAATTAATGTAGTGCCTTTCGGAGAATCTTCAGCAGGAATTCCTGGAGGACCATCCGGAGGAATTCTTGAAGGAATTTTTGGAGGAGCTTCCGAAGGCTTTCCTGGTGGAATTCACGAAGGAATTTGTGGAATTATTTTGCAAAATTTCTATTGTTCCAAATTAGCTCACGCCGTCCCACGCCGCCGCCAATAAATTTTCAATCCACGCACAGGTCTATATTCCTGGAGTAATTTCCGAAGGAACTCCTGGGGGAACTTCCGGAGGTATTCCTGGAGAAACTTCCTGAGTAATTTTCGGAGGAACTTCTGGAGGATTTCCTGGAGGAACTTCCGAAGTAATATCTAGAAGAACTTCCGGAGAAATTCTTGGAAGCACTTCCAGAGGAATTTCTAGAGAAACTTCCGGAGGAATTCTCGGAGCAACTTTCAATTGAATTCCTGGAGAAACTTCAGAAAGAACTCGTGGATGAAGTCCGGGAGGTTTTCCTGGATGAATTTCCGGAGAAATTCTTGGAGGAACTTATGATGGATTTCGATGGAGGAACTTCCAGAATAATTTCTGGAGGAACTTCCAAAGGAATTCCTGGAAGAACTTCCGGAGGAATTCCTGGAGGAACTTCCGAAGGAATTGCTGTAGAAACTTCCTAAGGAATTCCTGGATGAACTTCTGGAGGATCTTCCGAAGGAATTCTTAAGAAAAAACTTCCAAAGGAATTTCTGGAGGAGCTACCGAAGGATTTTTTGAGGAACTTTTGAAAGAATTCCTGGGGGAACTTCCTGAAGAAAATTCCGAAGGAATTCCTGGAGGAACTTCCGAAAAAAAATCCTGGAGGAACTTCCAGTTGGATTCCTGGAGGAACTTCCAGTGGAATTCCTGGAGGATCTTCCGGGGGAACTTCCAGAGGTTTTTCTGTAGGACCTTTCCGACGAAATTTCTGGAGGACCATCAGGAGGAGTTTCTGGTGGAACATTCGAAGAAATTGCTTGAGGATTAACTTTTGGAGGAATTCTTGAAGAAATTTCCGGAGGAACTTCCTAAAGAACTCCTGGAGGAACTTTGGAGGAACTTCTGAAAAAACTTCAAATTTATTTCTGATGAGCTTAAGAGAAATTTCGTAAAATTGTGAATTAATTGAAATCAGTTCACGCCGACCCACGCTGCCGCCGATAAAATTTCAATCGGCGCACAGGTCTAATGGATTCCATGATGGATTTTTTGTGGGAATATTCGAAGAAGTTCCTAAAAGATTTCATAAAATAATTCCTTCTTATAATTTTCCTGAAGAACTTCACAAGGAATTTCTGGTTCAAACCTCCAAAGTATTTTTTTGATAAATTTATGTGAGAATTTTAGATGAAATTTCGGAGTCATTTCCTAGTGGAGTTTCTAGAGAAATTCATCAAAAAATCAAAAAGGGCTCCTGTCATAAGACGAGTTTAAACAATCCCATTGAATTCCACCACTTAATTGTATCTTGACAGATACGTATTTCGACCTCAACAGTAAGTCTTCAGTGTGTCTCGTAGTACTTGACTCGACTAAGTCGACTAAGTCGAGTCAAGTACGAACACTGTCAAGATCAATACTGGTGGAATCAATGATTGTTTAAACTCGTCTTATGACAGGTGAAAACATTCCACTAAAAAGCTCAACATAATTTTCTTAACTAAAAGGGCTGTTGAAGAAGTTTTTGGTTCGAATTCTCAAGAAATATTTGGAGGAATCTTTGAAATAATTTTAAGTAGATTTCGCTGAACTAGTAATTTCAAATAAAGCTCAAAAAATATTCGAAAAAACTTGAAATTGGACTTAAAAAAATTGTCGGTGGGTCGCCATCCAATAATTTCGATTTAAATATAAAGTTCATTAAAAAAATTATTAAAATTTAAAATTAAAAATTATAAACTAAAAATAAAAATTTTAAATTAATTTCTATTTTTTGTTGTTGTTTTTAACTATTACTTTGCTCATGATAATTTTGGAGTTTTTATTTATTTTTTCGTCATATTCAGCAATGTTTATATTGTTGTTACGCATTCTGTTTTTTCATACCTGATTCTTCGATGTCGATGTCGCTTTGTCTCTGGGCGCCCGGTGGCGTGCTGCACTGGCAACAACAACACAATCGTTGATTTTAGCTCCTCCATTCTCTGTAAATCGTGTAAGTACAAACTAAATATTATTCTGGGCAAAATGCTGCATGGATGTTTCAGATTGTGTCCATCAAAGATGCCACCTTACCTGTGAGATTCCCGAATTGGTGCCCGTTATAATTGACGAGCGCTTACCCGGTTCCGTTTTTCCGAATTCTATTTTCCACCCGCTAAATAGTTACTGCTTCAGGTTCCCGGTAATATGCGACGAACGGCAAATGCTGGTACAATTTCACAGGATTATTTGATCTGCAACAAAGAAAACAAGGTTTGCCAGCAACTGTTTGAAAATAACAGATATAGGAGATTTGGTTCAGCTTTCATGCATCCGAGAATATCTTACCTGAATTCCTTGCTTCCGAATGAGGATTTCCGCTTTTCGTTCAGAGTCCGTGAGGTGTTATTTTGATGATCTTGCACAAGATTTTTGCTGACGCAAATTGTTTTGCTCCAGCCGACAAAGTGAAAACTGATAGCTCGACTGAGTTGACAGTTGTTATTCGGTTCCGGTAATATTACGTTGATTACACGCAATATATCGCTTTTTAATGTAATATTATGCTTGTTTTCATACTTACATAATGTGCATCTTTTCTGATGTAGTAAATTACAATAATTTAAAGGAAATATTGTGATTCTTTTACGCAGTGATGAAAACATCTTCACCAATCATGTTTTACATTGATCCATGTACATAAGCATCAATCTGGTGTGAAAATACGTTAAATCTATGTTTACGTAGAATTATTGAGTACGTTTCGAAGAGTTACGTCGCGGCATATTAATATATTTTTTGCTGTGTATTCTATCACAAAATTGATTGTATTAGTTGTGCCAAATACTGCTTTTTGTTAATGAAATAATTTGATGAATGCTGCAAGATCCAAAATTTGATGGAGCTCATCAGCTACCATAGGAAAGAGAGGGCCGTCGCCGATCGTTTAAAAGTAATAAAGAAAGTGTTTTAGATTGATGCCTTGGCTAAATGCGAGAAAGGCAGTATCACTAATCGGTGAATTAGGTTGGGATTTCATTTCGAAATCAAAAATAACGAATCAGATGAAAAGTGTGCAGAACATCATAAGTCTACTAGAAAACCCACGTTTTTAGCAGTGTTACATAAACCCTTTCCGAATTCCACATATTCAACAAACGCTTAGTGAGAAGTTCCGAAAGCTCTGTTAAATTCCTGGATTCCTTCCGAAATTCAAAATCTCATTGTCAAAACTGGATGCATTCTAATCAGAAATCTCTTTTGTTTTTCTTTTGCCTACACCCTCCGGGTGATCTTCTCTTATAAAATATTGTTTGACTTTCATCTAATCCTACAATATCCTACACTTTGCTTATTTTGGGTATCGCCTCTTCCAAAAACGGTTCAAATCCACTTATCAAAGCCATAACCAAATCGTTTCTTCAAATTTTTCAACTTTATATCGTATTATTATTATTATTATCCTATCATCAGATCAATCTCTAAATCTTAAATCCAATTCATATATCTAAACAAAACTTCCACATCCTATTTTCATATCCAATTCGCAGACCAGCATCCCAATAAGATTTATAAATTCGTTTATTCATTCTTTGGACCTCCAATTAAACTCTAATCTGAATCTCAGCCTAACCTTTATTTCCAATTTCTAATCTCAAATTACAATTTCCAAATAATTTTGTTAAATCAATTTCATATCTAGAATTTTACGCTCAAAACCCCTATTCAACTTGAACTGCCTACGATCTATATGCGAAGTCGATCATGGAGATCTAATCCTCGAATCTAATTCTGCAAGTTTTAACTTGAAGCACCCAATCACAAATTCGAATCTATGACAGTAACGGCTACAGTATTCGGAATGCCACTACTTCGATTTGGTCACTACTTCAAATAATCCGACCAGTTTGTCCTAATAAAATTATATCATCAATATATGTGACAAATATCAAGATCTGCAATAATTTTGTTGTAAATTCCTTGTACCGGATGTAGAAAAGAAAATTCCATGATGGACATAACATGATTATAGCACAATGTAATGTAATTATTACGAACAGCAATACTTGTCTATACATAATAATACTTGTCAATAGGGGTCTCATAACATAATTTGTAATAATATTAGTTATTTCTGAGTTCGATTTATATTTTTGTTGAATTGAAAACATATTTAGTAACGTTTTTGTTAAAGCTAGAAGAAATTTTGTTACAATTTTTGTCAATTTAACTACTAATGATACATGATACACCCTCTGTTGCGAAAAAATGTTGTGATAGAATAAAAAGTTCTGGTATAAATCTGTTACCTTATACTGGTCGAGAAGGTATTAAACGCAAACTACTTCAAATGAGACAGAAACTAGCAAATGACAAGAATTGAATTTGTATTCTATGGGCATAGGGGCTAGAAGTATCATATCATTGTCTCTGGCGTTCCGCAGTAAAACTTTTATTTCTGCAAGGAATCACGTGTTTCAACAATCACCATCTAATTCTCATAGAACAAGCTCTATGAAAAAAGAAACAGTATACTCGATCGCTCAAACGCTTGCATTAGCCTTATTCCGAAACAAATTTAGGTTAAACAAGTGCTTAAACACTCCAGTTCGTCCGAGTCCCACCCGGGACTACGACAAGGTTGTATACTTTCGTGCCTGTTGTTCAATATTTCCTAGGATGTGTCATGCGGCGAGCCGCGCGTATCTGCTGGGGCAAGATTTTCAACAGATCCAGCCAATTTGTTTGTTTCGCGGATGGTGTGGATATTGTCGGTAATTCATTTGAAGAGGTGGCAAATCTTGTCGCTTAAATCTACGGGAATCATTTTCCACCTTTCATTGATTCACCATGCAAAAACTGGCCACACCAATTGATCCACAGTGCTCCAACAGGAGCGTGAGGTTTAACACATCCGAGTTAATCGATGACAGCAGAAAATTTAGAAAAGATTCAACATTATTTTTAAAAGTACGCCAACAACACCTTGTGTGACCTTGTCATGGAAAAACATGAACCTCACAAAATTCGAGACCATTTCTTCATGCTAAAATATTCTTTTGCAAATTGAGGCATCTGAAGATTAATTCACCAGAAATGTAAATCTTGATTTCAAGCTAGTAAAGTGTGAATCAAACCAAATAATTCATGTGGAAGCAGAGGTGGCATTGCGCACCTCGACTCGAAACTAGCAAACCATACAAACTGGCATACGAAAGAGCTGTCGAAAGGAGATGCGCAATGAGGCCCCAGAATTAATGCGGTTCAAGCCCCCCTCCTCCTCCTGCTGACCAAAGAACTGTAGTTGGCATTGTTCGATCACTTGGAGGGGTGATACTTTATTTTCCTATTCCGGTGTGCTACTGCGGTCAGTTATTAGATCTGAGACTTAAGCTCCTGGAAGGTATCAGGAGAAACCCCTTCGCCTCGTGGATTCTGCAGCCACCCGGTTTAGGATGACCAGGAGGCCCCTGATGGAGACTAAATTTGCTGATAAAGCCCTCCTTCTTTGAGGAAACAAACGTAGACTGGTATCATCTACTAAAGCGTTCCAGGCAAGAACTACTGGAACTGCGAAGTCTGGGTATGACTAGAATCGATCTGTTGATAACCGTGTCTGGGAATATTGTTCCATTACCTATAGCCGTCACTTCTCAAATACCATCGATAGAGTCAATCGCCAGCTTGGGTTAATGTTTAAAATCTCCAACGAGTTCCAAGTTCCGTTGTGTTCCAAAGCACTGTACTGCTCTCTGGTACGCTCAATACTAGAGTTTGGAATCCCTACCAGGCTGTATGGAGTGACCGGTTCGAAGCTGTCCAAAGAAGATTCGTCAGATATGCTTTGCACCACCTTCCATGGAATGATCCGTTGAACTTGCCTGCTTACGCTGATCGCTGTCGCCTACTCGGGTTGGATACTCTAGCCAAGCGGAGGAATGTGGCTCAGTGTGTTTTCATTGCCAAGCTTTTATCATCTGAATACGATGCTCCTGAGTTGCTGTCGAGGATCAGTTTATACGCACCTGTCCGGACGCTTCGAGCGCGAACGGTACTACACAAGGAGCCACAAGCTAACTTATGAACTATGCTGCAAACAGTTCCTTCGTCGCCATGATCCATCGCTTCAACGAAGTGTCCGATGAATTTGATTTCAACATCTCTACATCCAGATTTCGCTGCCGCTTGCTGGGCCGTCTTTAATGTTTTTATTGTTTGACCACCATTAGATTTAAGAATTTCATGTAGACGGCCCTCTTTAGCCGTGCGGTAAGACGCGCGGCTACAAAGCAAGACCATGCTGAGGGTGGCTGGGTTCGATTCCCGGTGCCAGTCTAGACAATTTTCGGATTGGAAATTGTCTCGACTTCCCTGGGCATAAAAGTATCATCGTGTTAGCCTCATGATATACGAATGCAAAAATGGTAACTTGGCTAAGAAACCTCGCAGTTAATAACTGTGGAAGTGCTTAATGAACACTAAGCTGCGAGGCGGCTCTGTCCCAGTGTGGGGATGTAATGCCAATAAGAAGAAGAAGAAGATGTAGACAACACAGTCCGATGAATAAAAAACAAATACAAATACAATTGTTCTGTGGTTCCCTTAACCATCCGTAGCTAACTGGAGTTGGAAGCCACCCACTGGCACTCAATACTGACTGATTCTCCTAGTTCAAGTTCCAAGGATTCTGGTCACCTGGATGCGACTGACGCCGGCGAAAGAATTGGTCTTGCGGCATACAAACGCCTGTACGCGGTGGCGAAATGGCAAGATGCAGACTAGGCATAGGCCATACAGTAGCCGGATGTCTATGGGCCGTACATATATTACTTGAGGTTCTTTTTTAATGTTCCGACTTCCTCATATAAGATTTTTTCCATTCAAGTTACATTTTATTTACATGGGGCTTTGAAAGCCCAACAGTTGTTGCTTTCATAGAAAAAATGTGGCCACGTTCGCGTTCACTGGCAGTTTTGCAAAACCAATCCTACATATTTTGGAGCGAACAAATGGCTTTTACGTAAACGAGAAAGGCAGAAAGAAGAATAGAATATCTAGAATATTTACGACATTGTTTAATCATAACAAAAACTGGCTAACATTTAATTTACCCTCAAAAGCAATAAATGTAATATATTTGAAATGGTTAATTATCTTCCGTTGATCATCTCCTCTGCCGAATATAGGTCAGGGCTGCGATAATTGCACACACTCGTTCCGTCCGGCTGTCTACCGTCAGCCTACCCCAACTCAACCCAGCCCGACCAATCGCCCACAGCCATCCGGCCCCCAAACGCAAAGTGTGACCGCCATCCGCAAACCGCTTCTCACTGTCTAGGCCAAATAAGGAAATATATGCCTTCTTTTTCTGCGCGCATTCATACAACTCCCAACAAGCTTGCAGCCCTTGATTGTTATTTTGACGGCACGCGATTTTACGATCGGCTGCCGCTTCGAACACGCCCCCTCACTCGCGGCCCCCAGTCCTAGTTTGCTCCGTGAAAAGGAAAACATATGAACTGCATGCTCGAAATGCGCATATGCAAAGTGATGATAAAACTGGTTTCCGTAGTCGCTCTCCCCATCGAACGCACGCCGATCGCACTGCTAGGACTTGGCCGGGCTTCACCGCCGGCACTGGTTGATCGATTCTCAATTCTCGCAGTTTCGGCTGCTGAGCCGAGGGATCAAAATTAATAACAATTAGCCACTTGGAGCAGAGCAGCAGACAGCTTCAGTGAGCGCAGCACAGCAGCCAATAACGGCTGGCTGCACCACACCGATCGCCCTCCACTCCAAGTAAGCGCAAGTGCTTTTAACACACCATAAATACTTGCTCTTGAATGGGTTGTTGCGATTACACTGAGTTTAACATATTTTAACGATTTATTGTGGTTTGAAGTAACTTTTAAGTGATTTGCTTTGTTATACAGGCTTCATCAGTTTGAATAATCATAATATGTACAAGTGTGAATTTTTCTGAGTTTTAATATTTCAGTTTTTCATGTTTCAGAAATTAAAAAAAAAACAAATCCATCTGGACAGATGTTCAATGCAGGTTCAGAAACCGCGTAACACGGTGCTATTGGCAGCCGGCGTCCGTCATCGCTGTCGACGCCACCGCCAACGACATCGTTCTTCGACGCCACATTTCTCATTGCGAATCCATGGCTGCGCTTGGTCATATACATAATTTGCATATATCAGACTCGGACTTGGCGGTTGACAGGAACGCACATTTAGCGAGCCCATGTCAAGGCAGTCGCATGTAATTAATATATCTTACCCGGCTGAAGTGCTGCAAAGAAGAAGCCCAAAGTCAATTGTCCCGAAGGGCATCCGGACAATGTTGTTCAAGTGGAGAGATTCTTAAAAGGCTTGGGTCGGCTACCACCAGGGAATTATGTCAATCATTTTTGGGGTGCGATTAAGGTCGTAAGCGCTGCTGCACGAAGAACTTTTACCATGCTCGCCGAAAAATTTATATTCGACGAAGCCGAACGAAAACCCGATGGAATTTCGAGGCCTTTTCTGATTGCGATAATGGGTTCGGGGATCTCATATGGTGCCTAAATGCGGTTGTCAGTCACACGTTCGAATCAGCTTTTCGGCGCCGCAGAGTTGTTGTTCAAAGGTGAGCGCTATGCGTGGATTAGCTAAACTTGTTTACATATCGGTGCAGCTGAATTTGACGGATGGATTTTGTTTTGGCAGTCGTCGAACAGCGAGGTAGGCAGCGCGTGGTCTTTGATGCTGCGGTCAGCTGTTTCAAATCCGGACCCGGAGTCCAATGATTGATCACTTTGCGGTAAGGAGGCTCTGTGATATCAGTTGACATATGAGCATTACGTGAACTGGTCTAAAGAAAATGATTTAATATCATAATGAAAGCCTAATTTGCTACTGTTGAGAAATTGAGACTTTTTTGTATGCATTTGACATGTTTGATCTATTTTTTTTTCAAGGAATACGAAATTACGAAGTAAACTGTGGATACTTTATGATAGTTTCGCAAGAATCAGTCTAATTGGCTTTATCGGTAGTTAAAGCCAATTAGACTGATTCTTGCGAAACTTGTAGCCAAGCGACGGAATTCAGAGCAGCCGTCCTTCAATCACAATCACATCTCTCGAAAGAATCTTCGTACTTTGACGACGGTGACGAACATTCAAATCTGGAAATCTGGATTTGGATTGGATTTGGATTGGATTTGGATTGGATTTGGATTGAACTTGGATTGGATTTGGATTGGGTGTGGATTGGATTGTATTTGGATTGGATTTGGATTAGTTTTGGATTGTATTTGGATTGTATTTGGATTGGATTTGGATTGGATTTGGATTGGATTTGGATTGGATTTGGATTGGATTTGGATTGGATTTGGATTGGATTTGGATTGGATTTGGATTGGATTTGGATTGGTTTTGGATTGGTTTGGATTGGTTTGGATTGGTTTGGTTGGTTTGGATTGGTTTGAATTGGATGTGGATTGGTTTGGATTGGTTTGGATTGTTTTGGTTGGTTTGGATTGGTTTGGATTGGTTTGGTTGGTTTGGATTGGTTTGGATTGGTTTGGATTGGTTTGGATTGGTTTGGATTGGTTTGGATTGTGTTTGGATTGGTTTGGATTGGTTTGGATGTGGATTAGATTTGGATTAGATTTGGATTGGTTTGGTTGCGGTTGGATTGGATTTGGTTGGTTTGAATTGGTTTGGATTGGTTTGGTTGGTTTGGTTGGTTTGGATTGGTTTGGTTTGGATTGGTTTGGATTGGTTTGGTTGGTTTGGATTGGTTTGGATTGGTTTGGTTGGTTGGTTGGATTGGATTGGTTTGGATTGGATTTGGGTTGGTTTGGTTGGTTTGGATTGGTTTGGATTGGTTTGGATTGGATTTGGATTGGTTTGGATTGGTTTGGATTGGTTTGGATTGGTTTGGATTGGTTTGGTTGGTTTGGATTGGTTTGGATTGGTTTGGATTGGTTTGGATTGGATTTGGATTTGGTTTGGTTGGTTTGGATTGGTTTGGTTGGTTGGTTTGGATTTGGATTGGTTTGGTTGGATGTGGGTTGGTTTGGATTGGTTTGGATGTTGGATTAGTGGATTAGTTTGGATTGGTTTGGTTGCGGTTGGATTGGTTTGGATTGGTTTGGTTGGTTTGGTTGGTTTGGATTGGTTTGGTTGGTTTGGTTGGTTTGGTTTGGATTGGTTTGGATTGGTTTGGATTGGTTTGGTTGGTTTGGATTGGTTTGGATTGGTTTGGATTGGTTTGGATTGGTTTGGATTGGTTTGGTTGGTTTGGATTGGTTTGGTTTGGTTTGGATTGGTTTGGTTGGTTTGGATTGGTTTGGATTGGTTTGGATTGGTTTGGATTGGTTTGGATTGGTTTGGTTGGTTATGGTTGGTTTGGATTGGTTTGGTTGGTTTGGATTGGTTTGGTTGGTTTGGATTGGTTTGGATTGGTTTGGATTGGTTTGGTTGGTTTGGTTGGTTTGGATTGGTTTGGATTGGTTTGGATTGGTTTGGTTGTGGATTGGTTTGGTTGGTTTGGATTGGTTTGGATTGGTTTGGATTGGTTGGATTGGTTTGGATTGGTTTGGTTGGTTTGGATTGGTTTGGATTGGTTTGGATTGGTTTGGATTGGTTTGGATTGGTTTGGATTGGTTTGGATTGGTTTGGTTGGTTTGGATTGGTTTGGATTGGTTTGGATTGGTTTGGATTGGTTTGGATTGGTTTGGATTGGTTTGGATTGGTTTGGTTGGTTTGGTTGGTTTGGATTGGTTTGGATTGGTTTGGATTGGTTTGGTTGGTTTGGTTGGTTTGGATTGGTTTGGATTGGTTTGGATTGGTTTGGATTGGTTTGGATTGGTTTGGATTGGTTTGGTTGGTTTGGATTGGTTTGGATTGGTTTGGGTTGGTTTGGTTGGTTTGGATTGGTTTGGATTGGATTTGGTTTGGATTGGTTTGGTTGGTTTGGTTGGTTTGGTTTGGTTTGGATTGGTTTGGATTGGTTGTGGATTGGTTTGGATTGGTTTGGATTGGTTTGGTTGGTTTGGTTGGTTTGGTTGGTTTGGATTGGTTTGGATTGGTTTGGTTGGTTTGGATTGGTTTGGATTGGTTTGGTTGGTTTGGATTGGTTTGGATTGGTTTGGATTGGTTTGGATTGGTTTGGATTGGTTTGGTTGGTTTGGTTGGTTTGGTTGGTTTGGATTGGTTTGGTTGGTTTGGATTGGTTTGGTTGGTTTGGTTGGTTTGGATTGGTTTGGATTGGTTTGGTTGGTTTGGATTGGTTTGGATTGGTTTGGATTGGTTTGGATTGGTTTGGATTGGTTTGGTTGGTTTGGATTGGTTTGCGTTGGTTTGGATTGGTTTGGATTGGTTTGGATTGGTTTGGATTGGTTGGTTTGGATTGGTTTGCGGGATTGGTTTGGATTGGTTTGGATTGGTTTGGTTGGTTTGGATTGGTTTGGATTGGATTTGGTTGGATTTGGATTGGTTTGGATTGGTTTGGATTGGTTTGGATTGGATTTGGATTGGTTTGGATTGGTTTGGATTGGTTTGGATTGGATTTGGATTGGTTTGGTTGGTTTGGATTGGTTTGGTTGGATTGGTTTGGATTGGTTTGGATTGGTTTGGATTGGTTTGGTTGGTTTGGTTGGTTTGATTGGTTTGGATTGGTTTGGTTGGTTTGGATTGGTTTGGTTGGTTTGGTTGGTTTGGATTGGTTTGGGTTGGTTTGGATTGGTTTGGTTGGTTTGGTTGGTTTGGTTGGTTTGGATTGGTTTGGTTGGTTTGGTTGGTTTGGGTTGGTTTGGTTGGTTTGGATTGGTTTGGATTGGTTTGGATTGGTTTGGATTGGTTTGGATTGGTTTGGATTGGTTTGGATTGGTTTGGTTGGTTTGGATTGGATTTGGATTGGTTTGGATTTGGTTTGGATTGGTTTGGTTGGTTTGGATTGGTTGGTTGGATTGGTTTGGATTGGTTTGGATTGGTTTGGATTGGTTTGGTTGGTTTGGATTGGTTTGGATTGGATTTGGTTGGTTTGGATTCTGATTGGTTTGGTTGGTTTGGATTGGTTGGGTTGGATTGGTTTGGTTGGTTCTGGTTGGTTCTGGTTGGTTTGGGTTGGTTTGGATTGGTTGGTTTGGATTGGTTTGGTTGGTTTGGATTGGTTCGGATTGGTTTGGTTGGTTTGGTTGGTTTGGATTGGTTTGGTTGGTTTGGTTGGTTTGGATTGGTTTGGGTTGGATTGGGATTGGATTGGTTTGGTTGGTTCTGATTGGATTCTGGTTG